>NC_091438.1:29331442-29500747 GCF_964237555.1 Oryctolagus cuniculus | reverse complement strand
GGGCCAACTTCTGCTGCTTTCCCAGGCATATTAGCAGGCAGCTGGATCAGAAGTGGAGCAGCCAGGCCATGAACGAGAACTCAGATGAGATAGCTGAATGGCAGGCTACATCTTTACAAATGAGCCAGAATGCTGGCCCCCAGGTATCTCTTTCAAATGCTGACTTCATTTCCTCTTTATATATTCCTAGAAGTAGGATAGCTGGGTCATATGGTAGATCTATCTTTAGTTTCTTTTTTTTTTTTTTGACAGGCAGAGTGGACAGTGAGAGAGAGAGACAGAGAGAAAGGTCTTCCTTTGCCATTGGTTCACCCTCCAATGGCCGCCGCGGCCAGCGCACTGCGGCGGGCGCATCATGCTGATCCGATGGCAGGAGCCAGGTACTTATCCTGGTCTCCCATGGGGTGCAGGGCCCAAGTACTTGGGCCATCCTTCAGTGCACTCCCTGGCCACAGCAGAGAGCTGGCCTGGAAGAGGGGCAACCGGGACAGAATCCGGTGCCCGGACCGGGACTAGAACCCGATGTGCCAGCGCCGCAAGGTGGAGGATTAGCCTAGTGAGCTGCAGCGCAGGCCTATCTTTAGTTTCTTAAGAATCACTATATTATTTCTATAATGGCTGCACTAATTTGCATTCCCACTAACAATGTATTAGAATAGCAATAAACAGCAATTCTAACTTGACATGATTCCTCATTGTGGTTTTTACTTGCATTTCCCTAACGGCTAGTTATCCTGAGCATTTTTCATGTATTGGCCACTTGAATTTCTTCTTTTGAAAAATGTATAGTCAGATCCTCTGCCCATTTCTGAACTGGGTTGCTTATTTTTGTTGTTGAATTTCTTGAGTTATACAGTTTGTAAACATTTTCTCCCATTTTGTCAGTTGCCTGTTTACTCTGTTGATCATTTCTTTTGCTGTGCACTTCTCAGTTAGAAATAATCCCATGTGTCTGTTTTTGCTCTCGTTGCTTGTGCTTTTAGGTCTTATCCAAAAATACGGGGGGTCAGCTGTGGCGTAGCGGGTAAAGCTGCTGACTGCAGTGCCAGCATCCCAAATGGACGCCGGTTCACGTCCCAACTGCTCTACTTCTGATCCAGTTCTCTGCTATGGCCTGGGAAAGCAGTGGAAGATGGCCTAAGTCCTTGGGACCCTGCACCCACGTGGAAGACCCGGAAGAAGCTCCTGGCTCCTGATCAGCGCAGCTCCGACCATCGCAGCCAACTGGGGAGTGAACCAGCGGATGGAAGACCTCATCTCTTTCTCTCTGCCTTTCCTCTCTCTGTGAAACTCTTTCAAATAAATAAAATCTTTAAAAAACAAAACAAAAAAAACCCATAAAAATACGTTATGTCCATGTCTTTTTTTTATAAAGATTTATTTATTTATTTATTTGAAAGGTAGAGTTATAGACAGTGAGAGAGAGACAGAGAGAAAGGTCTTCCTTCCGTTGGTTCACCCCTCAAGTGGCCGCTACAGCCAGTGCTGCGCCGATCCGAAGCCAGGAGCCAGGTGCCTCCTCCTGGTCCCCCATGTGGATGCAGGGGCCCAAGCACTCGGGTCGTCCTCCACTGCCCTCCGGCCACAGCAGAGAGCTGGACTGGAAGAGGAGCAACCGGGACTAGAACCCGGTGCACATATGGGATGCCGGCGCCGCAGACAGAGGATTAGCCAAGTGAGCCACGGCGCCGGGCCCATATGTCCATGTCTTGAAGTGTGTCTCCTGTATTTTCCTTTAATCATTTCATAGCTTCAGGTTTTACATTTAGAACTTTTTTTTTAAGATTTATTTATTTATTTGAAAGTCAGAGTTACACAGAAAGAAAAGGAGAGGCAGAGAGAAAGAAAGAGGTCTTCCGTCTGCTGGTTCACTCCCCAGATGGTCGCAATTGCTGGAGCTGCACCAATACAAAGCCAGGACCCAGGAGCCTCTTCCTGGTCTCCCACATTGGTGCAGGGGGCCAAGGACATGGGCCATCTTCCACTGCTTTCCCAGGCCATAGCAGGGAGTTGGATAGGAAGTGGAGCAGCTGGGACTCGAACAGGCGCCCATACTGGATGTTAGCACCACAGGCAGTAGCCTTACCCACTATGCCACAGCACCGGCCCCACATTTAGAACTTTGATACATTCTTAATTTTGTATATAATGCTGGGTAGGGGTATTGTTTCAGTCTTCTGCATGCAGAAATCCAGTTTTCTGGACACCATTTATTGAAGAAACTGTCTTTTCTCAAGGGAGTGTTTTTAGCTGTCAAAGATAAGTTGGTTTTGAGTGCGTAGATTTTTTTCTGGGGTTCCTATTTCTATTTTGTTCCATTGGCCTATGTATCTATTTTAAAGTTGCTTTACTTATAATGGATCTATAGTATGTCTTGAAATCTGGTATTGTGATGCCTACATTTTATTTTTATTGCTCATGAGTGCTTTGGCTATTTGAGGTTTTCTGTGTGAATTGCAGGATTTTTTTTTCTAATTATGTAAAGAATGTCATTGGTATTTTGATGGAGATTGAATGGAACCTGTAAATCATTTTGGATAATATGGACATTTTGATAATATTAATTATTCCAAACCAGGAACATGGGAGGCCTTTCCATTTTTTTAATGTGCATATTTTTATTTTCTTTTTTAGTGTCTTGTATTTTTCATTGTAATGGCCTTTCACATCCTTGGTTAAATTTATTCCAAGGTATTTAATTTTCTTTTGTAACTATTGTGAATGAATTGCTTTTATAAATTCTCAGCTAGATCATTGTTGGTATATAAAAATGCTGCTGAAATTTGAGTGTTGTGCATCCTGAAACTTTACTGAATTCAGGTATCATTCTAATAGTATCTTGGTGGAGTCATTTGGTTCCCTTATCGGTATAGAAGCATACCAGCTGCAAAAAGGGATAATTTGTTTTCTGCCTTTCCTGTTTGTATACCTTCTAGGCACCTGAGTCAATTCCATGGTGTAGTTCCTTGTACTGGTGGCAGATTCAGTGTTTACCTCCTCACATACCACTGCATCAAACGGAACTAAACGTTACAGGGTGATGCTGCTTTCTTCTCCAAGCACCAGCAGGAGTGGTACACATACCATGGTTTATACTTTCCTTTTCTAACCATGTTATCACCACACACAGGTTTTAAACACGCAAGATTTACTGAAGTTTTGGGAAGACAAAGAAGACTGAGACCCCAGAAATTCAAATATCTTAGATTTCAGTTTTAGAACTCAAATTCTTAAAATTCCTCTGCCCTCTCAGTCTCTAGACTTGGTCTCTTTCCCCAGGCCTGAGCCTCTGATGCTGGCATGATTTCTTTCTTCCCTCTTATCCCTTACTATTCAATTCCTAATCATTTTTAATGTAGAATAATTTATGCTACTGTATGAATATGGTTTGAGCATGTCCCCCAAAGTTCCATTGATTAGAAGCTTGGTTCCAAGGTAGCATTATTAAGGGGTAGTAGAACCTTTAAGAGGAAGGACCTAATGAAAGGTCTTTAGGTCACTGGGGCACTGCCCACGGAAGGGATTTATGTAGTTCTGGTTGGATCCTACTTGGTTCCCTTGAGCTGGATTAGAAGTGAAGCAACCAGGACTTGAACTGGTGCTCATATGGGACGCTGGCACTGGAGGCGGCAGCTCAGCCTGCTGCACCACGAGGCTGGGCCCAGCAGGTTGAGATTTATCTGCTTGATTCTCTTGGTAGGCTGAGAGCTTCTTGAGGGTCTCAACTCATCTTTGATTCCCAGGTAAGGCAGTTCACCAATAAATGCCTGAACTTATGAATAAAGAATAACAACTGAAATAAACAAATTGATGTTTACTCTAAGTTTCCCATTCTGAAATGTGTTCCAATACTTACAGAATGAAGAAGCTAAAGAGTTGACATAAGGAAGGTTAAAGGGATCTTTCTGAGATAGTTTTCCCCATTTTCACAGCATTTTTTTTCTTATCCTTTATGAAAAATTTTTACAAATCATAACTTTAAATCCTTCCTTATATTGCAGTTCTGCACGTTATTCCCACCTTTACACTTTAAACGTTTAACTCCATTTGCTGTTTTGGGAACTGAGTCACTATTTAATACTCTTACTTAACTAAATTCTAGTTCAAGGGTAACTGAAAGAGTAAATGAGAACATCGATTAAAAATTAAATCTAACTGACCTTTTCTAGGTATGGGTGCATGTAGATTATATACTTCTGAACTTTTATAAGTTAATAACACATCCATTTAAAATTTATTTTGAGATGAGTGAGTAGTTAAACCTTAGGTATAGTTTATTTTTAAGAGAAATGTAATAATGAGGTAATGTATTTACAATGATCAACTGTTCCAGTTTGCCTGGCATTGAAGAATTTTTCAGGATGCTGATCTTTCAGTGAAAACCTGTGACAATCGTAGACAAATTGGTGAGAATGTATGGTTATTCTAAGAGTATACAACACTAAAGTTTTTCCTCAGTAAACTCTAGTAACAGGAATTCTTGACCTACTTTAATCTGTAGATATGCCTGTTATCTGGTGAAGGATAAATGACTTCTTCCATTGTTGTCATGCACTGAATTAACAGGAAGGAACATGGATCTGTGTTCTACTTGTCTTCATCAACAGAATAAAATGAAACATAGTACACAGAATTCTTTTCATCCTATTTCTGTACCCTAGAACTAAGGATTTGCATATCTCTTATCTCCTTTCATCAATTTAACCTTCATCTACTCATCCACTAGAGATAAAGAAAGGCAAAAGATGAGCACCATGGCAAACAACACCTGAATACTCTCACCATGTTTATTACTACTATCATGGTCCAAGTTAAAATCTTTTATGCCTGAATTAAAATTTCCATCCTTGTCTTCCTTTAGACTACTCTTAACATGTCAGTCACAATGTTCTTTTATTTTATTTTTAAAATGTTTATTATATATTAATTTTTAAATTATACAATATAATCATCTCAATAGTTAAAGAAAAGCTATTGATAAAATTTAATATCCCCTCATGACAGAAACTCTAAATAAATTAGGTAAAGAAGGAATGTTGTATCTCAACGTAAAAAGGCCATAGATAACAAAGCAACAATTAATATTATATTAAATGGGGAAAGGGTGAAGGCTTTCTAAGATCTGGAACAAGACAAGGATGTGCACTTTCCATACTTTTATTTAATACAGTACTAGAAGTCCTAGTTAGAGCAATTAAATGAGAAAGAAAGGGCACCCAAACTTGAAAGGAGAAAGTTAAACACAAATTGTCACAATTTTCAGATGACTACACCAGCAAACTATTAGAACTTATAGGCCGGCGCCACGGCTCAACAGGCTAATCCTCCGCCTTGCGGCACCGGCACACTGGGTTCTAGTCCCGGTTGGGGCGCCGGATTCTGTCCCGGTTGCCCCTCTTCCAGGCCAGCTCTCTGCCGTGGCCAGGGAGTGCAGTGGAGGATGGCCCAAGTGCTTGGGCCCTGCACCCCATGGGAGACCAGGAGAAGTACCTGGCTCCTGCCTTCGGATCAGCGCGGTGCGCTGGCCGCGGCGGCCATTGGAGGGTGAACCAACGGCAAAGGGAAGACCTTTCTCTCTGTCTCTCTCTCTCACTGTCCACTCTGCCTGTCAAAAAAAAAAAAAAAAAAAAAAAAACTTATAAATGAATTCAGCAAAGCTGCAGAATGAAAAGCCAACACAGAAAATTTAGTAGTATTCTTATAGACCAATAGTAAATTATCTGAAAAAAAAAAAAAAAGAAGCCCAAGAAAGCAATCTCATTTCTTTTTTTTTCTTTTTTTTTTTTTTTATTTGACTGGTGGAGTTAGACAGTGAGAGAGAAAGAGACAGAGAGAAAGGTCTTCCTTCCGTTGGTTCATCCCCCAAATGGCCGCTACAGCCAGTGTGCTTTGCGGATCCGAAGCTAGGAGCAACGTGCTTCCTCCTGGTCTCCCACGCGGGTGCAGGGGCCCAAGCACTTGGGCCATCCTCCACTGCACTCCCTGGCCCCAGAAGAAAGCTGGACTGGAAGAGGAGCAATGGGGACTAGAACCTGGCACCCATTTGGGATGCCGGCACTGCAGGCAGAAGATTAACCAAGTGAGTCACGTCGCCGGCCCCACAATCTCATTTCTAATAGTTATTCTAATAGCTACAAAAAGCACACAATGATCCTTTTAAAGTCAAATCCTCTCTACTTTTCCCAAACTCTTCAATGCTTTATGATCTCATTTACAGTGAAAGGAGAGTCATTCTAAGAGCCCGTTAGATTTGTCCTGTAAGTCTTCCCCCTGGCCTTATGTCCTACCTTGCTCATTAAGCGGTTCCTGGATTACTTTGAGAAAGCTCCACTCCCACTCCCAGGGCCTTTGCATTGGTTGTTCTCTCTGCCTAGGCTGCTCTTCACCCCCAAATTGGCACGGGTGTCTCTTTTATTCCTTGTTTTCTTAAATCTCACATTAATCTATGTAACTGCTGTCCTCTTCCTTGTTCATCATTTAACCACATGAAATGCAATGCATTCTACTCTTCGTTTACTATTTGTCCTAAACTAGAATGGAAGCTCAGTGCTCCATAATGAGATTCTGTCTCTCCCTTCTGACCTCTCAATCTGTTTTGTTTTCTGTTACCTTCAGTGTATAGAATATTGCCTGGCACATGGAAAGCACTCAAATATTTAAAGATGCATGAATGATTGAAGGATAGCTAAAAAGTTCCCTCAGTTAGGTTCTCTCCTTAGATTCCTGGGGCCTAAAATCACTCTTTTTTTTTTTTTTTTTTTTTTTAAGAGAATAATGTATTCTGTCTAAAAAGGAAAAGGGAAACCTCTGGGGAGTTATAACATTAATTGAGTGTAATCTCAGTGAGGCTGAATTTACCAGACCTTTATTCTGCTGAGAAAGCAGAGGAGGTCTGGGACTGAGTTCCTGGGGTTGAGAAGAGGGAAGGAAGAACACAAGGAACATAATCTACTTCTGTCACATTTTTCAGTGCGGTTGGCCTTGACTTAAGAGACAATGATATTTTATTTGCTCATTTTTAAGTTTTAGGACCCTATATTTTAAGTTTTGCTTTGAGACAATAATAAATTTGAAGGAAAGGACAAATAGATTACAGAGAATTTTTTTGTGCTATGACTCATTCAAAAACCTGATGCTCCATTACCTCCAAATATTACAGTGTATATTTCCTACCAGTATATAAATCTCTTATGTAACAATAATACAATCTTCATACTTAGGCCTCAGTGAAGTTTTACCAACTATTGCAATAATGTCCTTAGGGCCAAAGAATTCTTTTTCAGTCACAGTATTCAGATAAGCATTCAGTATTCAGAATCACATGGTGCATTTAGCTATCATGCCTCTTGAGTAATTTTTGGTTTAGAACAAGTTTTTTGATCTCTTTGCCTTCCTGACCTTGACACAGATAGAGGCCAGGGGCATATTTAATATTTCTATAAAACAGAATTCAGTTATAAGTATTTGGCAGGAATATAAAATAAATGATGTTATATTATTTTCATTTTATCCAATCATGTGATACATGACATGATTTTCCCACAACCTATGATGTTCACTTTGATCACTGTTATTGTTTAATGTTTGTTAATGTTCACCTCTGTAATGTTAATCTTTTTTCCTTTTATAACATAATCATTTTGTGTGGAGAAATTTTCAAACTATGTATATCACATTTTTAATCAAAATGTTAGTAATTCATTTATATTTACCTGGAGTCATGGTTCCCTATTTTAGTGAATGGATTGTAATCTGTGGGCATCATTATTTCTTTTGATGTTCACATTGCTTCTGATTGGACTAGCCGAAGTCCCTACAAAAATGGCTTCTGTGTCCAACATCACTCTGACATAATAACAAATTCCAAGATCATCTTGTGCTTTCTGTGCCCCAGCCCAGGAATTTGCCATTTTATTTCCCCAAGGAGCTTCATTTCTTCTCATGGGAAGTGGTATTGAGAGACTAAGCCCTGGAAGCCAAGTATATTCATTACCAAGAAATACATGTTCAGAAATACATGCATCCACATATAAATGTGCACATTTAATCTGTATATTGAAAGCTGTGGAGTCATATCACTTTCCCAATTCTAATTCAAAACCACAAAATTTGGAGACAGCACTGTGGTGCAGTGGGTTAAAGCCTCGGCCTGCAGTGCTGTGATCCCATTTAGGTTCTGGTTCAAGTCCTGGTTGCTCTACTTTCCAATCAAGCTCCCTGCTAATGTGCCTGGGAAAGCAGCAGAGGATGGCCCAAGTGCTTGGGCCCCTGCATCCACGACGGGGACCCAGAAGAAGCTCCTGGTTCCTGGCCTTGGATTGGCTCAGCTCCGGCCACTGTGGCTATTTGGGGAGTGAACCAGTGGATGGAGGACCTCCCCCCACCAATCTCCCACTTCTCTACCTCTCTCTATAACTCTTTCAAAAAAAAAAAAAAAAACCCACAAAATTCATTCTAGCTTTTTCATTTTGTCTGTATACATGACTTCTCTAAAAGAAATCGGCTCTTGTTGTCTTTACTTATGCATTTGATCAATTCCACCATATATAGCCAAACTCTGCCATACGTTTTCCCCATGAAGATGCTCTTCTCATGCCACACAGGCTTTGATATCCTGATAGAACACAGCTCCCATGTGACTGCCTTTGTTGTGCCAATCAGGCTAACATCCCAGGTCATATCTTCCTCCAGTTTCAAGGTCCAGGGTGCCTCTAAGTGTGAGTGTTGACATCTCAGATTGCAACTCCCAATGCCAGGCTAAAACCTGGCTGTACATCCCCTTCTCTCTTTTCTCAGAATCTGACAACCCAAGCCTGTCTACACTTCCCTGAGACAACTATCTTCAACCATTTTGGGCTATGCAACCCTACACTGTGTTGTCTGTCCAAGACTGACTTTCTTCATGCTTCTTGGGCTGTCACATCTCACACTTCTCATGCCAAGCTGCCCTCGTGTGTGGGTGTCTATTCTTCTACATTTCCTGGGTAATTCTTTGGATATTCATTTATACATTTTTATAGATATTTAAATTTTACAGATTATATCATATCACAAAATGAGGACTGAAAACATATGGCGGGGCTAGCACTGTGGCATGCTGGGTAAAGCTGCACCTGGGGCACTGGCATTCCATATTAGAACCAGTTCAAGTCCCAGCAGCTCCAATTCTGATCCAGTTCCCTGATAATATGCCTGGAAAAGCAGTGGAAAGTTGCTTGGGCCCTTGCACCCATGTGGGAGACCCAGAAGAAGCTCCTGGATCCTGGCTTCAGATTGGCCCAACTTCAGCTGTTGTGGCTATTTGGGGAGTCAACCAGTGGATGGAAGAGCTCTCACTCTCTGTCTCTTCTTTCTCTCTCTCTCTGTAACTCTTGCCTTTCAAATAACTAAATAAATCTTAGCAAAAATAAGGCAGATTCTCTGATAAAGAAGCCAAGAAAGCAATCTCATTTCTAATAGCTACAAAAAGCACACAATGATGCTTTTAAAGTCTCTATGTTGCCCAAGCTCTTCAATGCCTTCTGGTCTCACTTTGAGTAAAGATAAGAGTCATTCTAAGTGCCTGAGGAAATTCTGGGTATTCTGTAAAAAACAATGAGACTATATTCTGCTCCTGAAAATCTACTCATTTGTCTGGAATGTGATTCCACACGTATTCTTCCATTCATTTACTCTACCACCAATTATTTATCAAGTATTTTCCATATTCCAGGTACCCCACTCTGTGCAAGGAATACTGAGATGAATGAAACAGGATTTTAAAGGCAGATTTTGAAGGGCTGGGTAGTGTATGAATAAGTGTCTTAGGTGATGTGAGAATATTATATATAGAGTCAGTGAGGGCACAAAAGAATCAACAGCCAATTCTGTCTGAGGGAGGCGGGGCCAAGAAATAATTTCCAAGTGCTTGGACAAAATCTCTATAGTTGAGGACATCTCTCACACACAGAAATGGAGGTGCAGAGAGAGAATGACGAAAAACACTGGTTTAATAAGAACAAACAATTTGATACTAGGGAGGGGAAAATGTAATTGTAGAGGGCAGTGCAGAGGCAAAAATATGCAGGAATTGGCTGGCGCCGCGGCTCACTAGGCTAATCCTCTGCCTGCGGCGCCGGCACACCGGGTTCTAATCCCGGTCGGGCACCGGATTCTGCCCCGGTTGCCCCTCTTCCAGGCCAGCTCTCTGCTGTGGCTAGGGAGTGCAGTGGAGGATGGCCCAAGTCCTTGGGCCCTGCACCCCATGGGAGACCAGGAGAAGCACCTGGCTCCTGCCTTCGCATCAACATGGTGCGCCGGCCGCGGTGGCCATTGGAGGGTGAACCAACGGCAAAAGGAAGACCTTTCTCTGTCTCTCTCTTACTATCCACTCTGCCTGTCAAAAAAAAAAAAGCAGGAACTTAGGAGGCCAGAAGTAGTACGGAGCTGTATCATGGAGGACTTTGAACACCTTCTAGTGGCAGGTGAAGGTCGGTTGTAAGAAATAGGGAGCTGTTCGGAGCTTGCAGCTGAGGAGTACAAACTCTCTACACTTTAGACAGCGTGGTCTCAGGAATGCAGAAGATGCAATATGAGGGGTAAGACACTGCAAGCGTGAGAAAAATTTCAGAGATAAGAGAAATGGTGAGGATAAACGATAAACTAAGCAGCACTGGGGATGCAGATAGAGATGTTGCGGGCTAGGTTGGGCCTAATTTCTCTTCCAAACTCTTGCCTTTTGAGAATCATTCTAAATACAAGTGCAAATATGACATGCAATGTGATAATGTTTATTTACAAAATGAGGAAAACAGTACACACACACACATACACACACATATGGGCTTTATTTAGGGACATTAGGCCAGGAAAACTAATGAGAGTGATTTTCATACCAGGTTTTCTTTGGGTGCACGTGGAGACAAAGCACTTTCATTTTACCCAGCTCTTTTTGAGCTTAAAAACAGAAGTGCATGTGTGGTACAGCCCCAGGTCCCAGGTAAGGGGAAGTACTTCCTGGGAAAGGGGTCATCTAATTGACAGGTGGGTGGATAAGATTACATGGAGTGGGGGAGGTATGGCTCCCACCTCATGAACTTAATTTAGCTACCTGACAATTACCATTTTAGGGATAGACACTCAGATGTAAAGGAGCATGTTACAGGACTTGAGACATTAATAGTTGAGCTGGGATATGGAGAGAAGAGAGTTTCAAATGAGTTCATGGTTTCCAGATAGAATGACGTTCTTAAGGACAGGAAAACATGAGAGGGTTGGGAAATACTGAGTTCTGGGGGGCACATGAAACACACAAGAGAAATCTAGGCTGGAGGCATGGATTTTAATCATCGGCATACTAATTGGTAGGTAATATGCTAGTATATTAATATTAGTAGTTTCATCCAGAGAGAGCCGACAGAATTTGGAGAGACATAAGGAATGACACCTTCAGAACACCTTAACTTATAGGACACATAAAGAAAGGGACTCTTGCCAAGGAGAATCAAGATAGATTACTAATAAGTAAGAGATAGGAGGAGAACAAAGAATGATTAACATGGAAATTAGTGGAGGGACTTCTGGCTTCCTGTCATGGAGGATTTTCTTGCATTGGGGCAATACACTGAAAACAATTAAAAGCTCGACGGTCTTTTTTTTTTTTTTTTTTTTTTTTGACAGGCAGAGTGGACAGTGAGAGAGAGAGACAGAGAGAGAAAGGTCTTCCTTTGCCGTTGGTTCACCCTCCAATGGCCGCCGCTGCAGCCGGCGCACCGCACTGATCCTGGCAGGAGCCAGGAGCCAGGTGCTTTTCCTGGTCTCCCATGGGGTGCAGGGCCCAAGCACCTGGGCCATCCTCCACTGCACTCCCTGGCCATAGCAGAGAGCTGGCCTGGAAGAGGGGCAACCGGGACAGAATCCGGCGCCCCAACCGGGACTAGAACCCGGTGTGCCGGCGCCGCAAGGTGGAGGATTAGCCTATTGAGCCACGGCGCCGGCTGACGGTCTTAAAACTCTGAAATATACTTAAGCGCACATGTGTGTGTATGTATGTACATGTGCATAAAAATTAGAGAGAAGCAAAAGCAGATGAAACATGGAATGAACAATAGAATCTAGGGAGACTAGAGAAAGAAGTTAGGAAGTGTTAGCAAACACTAGAAAAGGGAGGGGTGACATCCTGAAGGTCTTAGTCAAATCAAAGGTGCCTGTGAAAAGGATCAAGAGTCCCAGAGAACCAGAAAACCATGACAGACACTACTATACTAGGGATTAAGTTTGCAAAAATGGCTCTCCTCTGGATGTCAGCTGTGGAAGAAAACTGCAAAGCAGAATGATTAAAAATGAATGACAGAAAGAGTCTTTCTTCTGCCCAGGATGACGGTAGAAATTTGGATGAAGAGAAAGAACATGATCAGGGTTCCAGGGTCTTCAGTAGACAAAGGAATGACCACATGTCAAGTAGATGACAGATCTAATAGACATCAGCTCCTGAGCTTTCCCCTTCCAAGTTTACCACAACTTTCTACACAGTGATGAAGACAATTGCATTTCCAAAATAGCATGAAAACTTCTTCCAGAGGCAAATCTGAAATAAGTTTTCTGTCTAAATGGATTTATTTTTCCATAAATAGTTATGCACTGAGTGAATACAACACTAATTGTAAAGAAATGTGTGATTTTTTTCCACTCAATCCAGTAAACCTAATTGCATCAAATATGTATAGAACATGCTATATAAATGTACTCTTATCAGTCCATACATTATATTTTATTAAAACCTAAGCTTTTTCATTCTTTTCAGAGAGTAAAATAAAAGTTGAAACTCTAATATCCCCCCCACCCTGATGATGGATCTCTTTCAGCACCACTTCTAGAAAGAATGGAAGACATTTTGATCACACACAGTTGAGTGTTTTCTTCTAAGTAGGAGACCACAAAAAGGAAGGATCTGCCAGTAGCACAGACATCAAAGATGAAATGGTGTTCTTCTGCAACGAATGTCTCTCCTCACGCTTGTCACCCAGCCCAGGCTAAGCTAACTGTTGTAATTCTGGGCTCTCAAATTGCAGATATCAAACAATGCAATTGCCACAGTAGACAGAAAATGGTTACTGATAGCTGTCCTTGTGTAGACTTTAAGCTCTTCAAGGCTGCTTTATACCCACAAACACTTCCACATTAAACAGTGAATAAATAATAAAATTAAAAAAAGGGGGCCAGCATTGTGGCACAGTGGGCTAATGCCCTGGCCTGAAGCACCAGCATCCCATATGGGTACCGCTTCTAGTCCTGGCTGCTCCTCTTCTGACCCAGCTCTCTGCTATGGCCTGGGATAGCAGTAGAAGATGGCCCAAGTTGTTGGGCCCCTGCACCCACATGGGAGACCCGGAGGAAGCTCCTGGTTCCTGGCTTCAGATCGGCGCAGCTCCAGCTGTTGCGGCCATCTGGGGAGTGAATCAGCAGATGAAAGACCTCTCTCTCTGTCTCTACCTCTCTCTGTAACTCTTTCAAATAAATATAATAAATCTTAAAAAAAAAACACAAACTTATTCCTTTTTGCCAGCTTGCATCTTTTGAATTACCCATTTGTTGAGTCAGGTGATCATTTACAATTTTAATTATCATAAAAAATTAAACAAAATACTCTCTTGCCCATCTTCAGAAGTGAGAACATAAAAATGTTAAAAATGAAAAAAAAAAAAACCCAAGTTCTACTTACTTAGCTAGCCACCAAAATCACTCTTTCTAAATTCTTTTGACTAGTATTCAGTAAACACACAGCCTCACCAGGGCTTTCGTCCAACACCCTCTACAACTGCATCCTAATCCTATTGGAATCAGCACTCTTCTGTAACCGCATCTATTTTTCTTTCCCCCTGAAAAGATATAAAGTAGGTCCTGGTGACTTTCTCTACTGATGTCATCACCTCTGCTCCTTTCTATTTCTAGAGCCTCGGTTTTTTTTTTTTTTAAGGGTTTTATTTATTTATTTGAGAGGTAGAATTATAGACAGTGAGAGGGAGAGACAGAAAGAAAGATTTTCAATCTGTTGGTTCACTCCCAAGGGCCAGAGCTGCGCTATCCGAAGCCAGGAGCCAGGTACTTCTTCCAGGTCTCCCACACAGGTGCAGGGGCCCTAGCACTTGGGCCATCCTCCACTGCCTTCCCAAGCCACAGCAGAGAGCTGGATTGGAAGAGGAGCAGCCAGGACTAGAACTGGTGCCCATAAGGATGTTGGCACCGCAGGTGGAGGATTAACCTACTGCGCTATGGCGCCGGCCCCGAGCCTCTGTTTTTAATGTCTTTCAATTTAGTTCACTCTAGTTGCATCAAAGGAATAATTCAGCATAATCAAAATTAAACTACATCTTAGGAATTCCTATTTCATACATATGGGATTCAAATGATATGGAATCCTCCTTTTTCTGGCTTTTCTGAATATCCCCCGTATCACATTCTTTTCTACTAGCCTCTATCTAAACAAACATGTTTCCTCAGGCTTTCACATATAAATTTCTCACTGAAGTCAGGGAAATATTCTTGCTGTGGTATGCTATGATAGTAAATTTGAAAATTATTTCATTATTGTCTTTGCACACACATTAGGACATTCTTTTGGTGGTCCTGCTCTAGGCAGGCATACAGGATAAAATTGATTAGGTTTGTGAGCTGGAATAGCCTTCCACCCTCACCACACCCCATGTGACTTCATGTCCCTACCTGACCACACCTGTGTGTCCACCTGCCAATCTAATTGGCCATTCCCCTTTGGAAGTGGATTAAAGGCCTGAAACACAGTGGGCCCGGCCTTTTTTCCCCGGACCCGCTTGCTGCCCTACACCTTTGGCCGTGTGGCCTTTGGGCCACCTGCCCCATGCTTCCTGGCCTGCATGCTCCTCCACGTGGCTGGCTCCCAGTGCTCGGTATGAACCCAGATTACCCTTCTCCCTTGGATTAGACTAATGCCCTTACTCTCCTACGCATTTCTCTCACTGAATAAAAAGCTTAAAACTTATCATGCTGCCTTGTTCATTTATGCCAATATTCAGAATCCTTCCCTGAATATTAGGCAATAACCCACAAGGCTTATGAATATTCCAAATTTATCAATAAGCATCCAGTAACATGAATGGTACCCCATACTCCGATATTATTTGGCAACCCAGGTGGGACTTCTAAGGGGTATGTCTCCCATAACAGTCTGATTTGTCTTTCAAATCTCTGTTTACATCTCTCTTCCTCTAACACAGCTTCCAGGTCTTATCAAACCTGGTAAGTCCTTAAATAATTTCTATCCTAAGATTTGTAAAATTACTTAACAATTTATGAAGAAACAATAACAAAAATAACACGGTAAATACTTCTGTCCAATTCCATATTGTCAGAAGGCTAATAACAATTATTTTTCTTGGAATATTACATGAAAGTAAATTATTTGCATAATAAAATCATTTTTATATTATTTCTTTTAAAGAACAAACTAAAAATACCAACCCTGTTAATATATTTAGTTAATGGATAACAGAAACTACATTCTTATTTTAAACAATAACTTACAGGATCAGCAGGTCCACAGAATTCTCGAAATGTCTTTGTAACATTATTCTGTTGAATCTCCAGTGCTACACAAGGACCAGAATACATTTCTGTCACCATCTCCTATGATACATAATATAAAAGAACACAAAAGAATAAATATAATTTAATGATCTTTTACATTTCTTCTTATAACTGCCACTATTTCACTAATCTCAACATGTTAAAGTTCTCTTTGCTCTCTTTCCCACCTGTAATCCACATGCTAAGTAGGTCCCAAATTTTGTCTATTTTTCCCGCAAAAATATATTTTAGATTTGTTCCCTTGTCACCATTTCTCCTACTACCATCATTTTATGTGTTTTACTACCTGACACTTTCATTATTTGAAATTATCTTCTAGTTTATCTTCACTTCAGAGATCTCTCCCCTAACGAGTACAATGATGTCATACTAACATTCCTACAAATTGTTTCTCCTGAAGAGTCATTTTAAAAACCATGCATTCTAACAACAAAAATTAACAGGGACCAAATTTATTCACCAACAATAAACACCTAGACAATTCAACAAAAATAAATGAAACAGCTTATGGACACTGGATGTCACACGGCACAGGCCTGTAACTGTTGAGATAATTGTTCCATCTTAATGTCTTCAGGCAGGGTCCTGACTGTATGACAGGCAGACAAAACACAACACAGTCCAACATTCTTACTGAGTTGAAGAGACAAAGACTGGAGTTCAGGGAGGTCAGTGCAACTAAAAATTTTCAGAGCAAAATACTGGAAAGAGAAAGGGAGCTACACAGGCAGTGAACTACTGGATCTCCAGAGAAGTTCACATGAGCCTTTGGCTCAGAGTTTGTGGTAGGAATAGAGGAAACTACAAAAGGCAGGGAAAAGAATGACTAGAAAGCAGTAGACCACACAACTCAAAGAGGTGGGATGCAGCTGAAAACAGTTTGTGCGTCTACCGACCAGCATGGAAAGCCCTCCTAAGACACCAGGAGCACAGGCGGGGTGCTCAGAGGGATAAGACAACACAGTCGCTGAGCAAAACCAGCCCTGGATTACGAGGGGCTCTGTGCCAGTCCTACACAGCTTCAAAGCAAGCCTCAAAAGTGTCAAACTGATGCCAAGCAACCTAGGTTCCAGAACATGACACTATCCACCATGGAATACTAAATTTCACAATATCCAATGTCCAATAAAAGAATACGAGACATGCAAAGAGAAGTAGGAAAATATGAATAATGATCAGAAGAAAACTCAATAAATAGACCTAACAAGAGAAATTATGTAATTAACATAGAATGTGTTAAAACAGCTATTACAATAAGCTCCATGTGCTCAAGATATAGAAGAAAATACGGGGCTGGTACTGTGGTGTAGTGGGTAAAGCCTCTGCCTGCAGAAGCTGCCACCATCCAATATGGTTGCTGATTCAAGTTCCAGTTGCTCCACTTCTGATCCAGCTCCCTGCTAATGTGTCTGGAAAAGCAGCAGAAAATGGCCCAAGTTGTTGGGCCACTGCACCCACATGGGAGACCCGGAAGAAGTTCCTGGCTCCTGGTTTTGGATTGGCCCAGCTCTGGCCATTGCAGCCATTTGGGAAGTAAACCAACAGATGGGAGGTCTCTCTCTCTCTCTCTCTGTCAATCTGTGTGTGTGTGTGTGTGTGTGTGTGTCTGCCTCTGCCTCTCTGTAACTCTTTCAAACGAATAAATAAATCTTTTTGTTTTAAAGAAGGAAATACAGACGTAGTAAGGATAAAAATCAAAGATATTGAAAAGACCCAAATGAAATTTCTGGAGATAAAATACAAAACATCTGAATTAAAAAGTATACTGGATGGGGTGTTCATAAGACACTGCAGGAAAGTAAATAAATTTGAAGATGTTCAATAAAAACTATTCAACAATAAGCATTGAGATACAGAAGAATAAATAAAAATGAGGTACTAGACTTGTTTATGTGCTCCCTTTGACTCTTAGTCCTTTCATTATGATCAATTGTGAACTGAAATTGATCACTTGGACTGGTGAGATGGCATTGGTATATGCCACCTTGATGGGATTAAATTGGAGTCCCCTGGTATGTTTCTAACTCTACCATTTGGGGCAAGTCAGCTTGAGCATGTCCCAAATTGTACATCTCTTCCCTCTCTTATTCCCACTCTTATGTTTAACAGGGATCACATTTCAGTTAAATTTCAACACTTAAGAATAACTGTGTATTAATTACAGAATTAAACCAGTCATATTAAGTAGAACAGACAAAAAAAAACTACTAAGAGGGATAATGTATTAAGTTGTTCATTAACAGTCAGGGCTATGCTGATCAAGTCACCGTTTCTCATAGTGTCGATTTCACTTCAACAGGTTTCCTTTTTGGTGTTCAGTCAGTTGTCACCAATCAGGGCGAACATATGGTATTTGTCCCTTTGGGAGAATAAATAAAGGGGAGAGTGATCAAACATGGGAAGCGAGATACTCAGCAGACTCATAGAATGGCGGATGTCCTAAACAGCACTCTGGCCTCAGAATCAGCCTTAAAGGCATTCCGATCTGGCTGAAAAGCCCATGAGAGTATTTCAGGCATGGAAAGCCAAGACACTCTGGCAAAAAAAAAAAAAAAAACAAAACAAAACAAACAAAAAACAAACAAAAAAAAACCAACAACACCACCACCACCTAAATGAAAGATCTATGTGAGTGAGATCCCAGTGGAAAGAACAGGTCTTCAAAGAAGGAGGTACCTTTCTCTGAAGGGAGGAGAGAACCTCCACTTTGACTATGACCTTGTCTAAACAAGATAAGAGTCGGAGAACTCAAGGGGCTTCCATAGCCTTGGAAACTCATGACTGGTGCATAGGGAGATTACTGATGCCATAAACAGGAGTGTCAATTTGTAAAGTCAACAACAGGAGTCACTGTGCACTTACTCCTCATGTAGGATCTCTGTCCTTAATGTGCTGTACATTGAGGCTTAATGCTATAACGAGTACTCAAACAGTATATTTCACTTTGTGTTTCTATGGGGGTGCAAACTGTTGAAATCTTTACTTAATGTATACTAAACTGATCTGTTAAAAAAGAAGAAATTATCAATTCCCAACTTGACTCTCGCTGGGATTAAACATGACAATAGGTCTGATCTGATTTCATCATCATTTAAAAAATCATCTATTATTTTTCACTTTGTTTCTGTGTGGGAGTAAACTGTTGAAATCTTTACTTAATGTGTGCTAAACTGATCTTCTGTATATAAAGAGAATTGAAAATGAATCCTCATGTGAATGGAAGGGGAGAGGGAATGGGAAAGGGGAGGGTTGCGGGTGGGAGGGACGTTATGGGGGGGAAGCCATTGTAATCCATAAGCCGTACTTTGGAAATTTATATTCATTAAATAAAAGTAAAAAAAAAGAATAAATAAAAATGAAAACAAAAATTGACCTGTGGGACAAAAATCAAACTATGTATGTATATATATATATATATATATATGGAGTACTAGACAAAAAGCTGATGAACAGAAAAATATTTTAAGAAATAATTGGAAAAAACTTGCCAAATTTGTTGAAATCCATAATCAAAATTCAAACAGAACCCAAGGAGAATAAATATAAATAAAAGTACAATGGGCATAACAAAAATCAAATTAGTTAAAAACTTTAAAAACAGAAGGGAAAAAAGAGACATACTACACAGCAGCAAGACAAAGATAAGGATGACAACAATACCATCAATAAAATCGATCAGTCTAGAATTTGAAATTCAGGCAGAAAAATATTTTTCAGTTGAGGGAAGAGTAAAGACTCTTCAGACAAACAAGAGCTGAGAGATTTACCATCAGCAACAGCCTTAAATATTTTTTAAATGTTATATTCTTCAAATAAAAGGGCAAAAACACCAGGTAAAAATAGGGACCTATACAAAATAACAGTAAACGTGTGGGTAACTATAAAATACAATTACACATATGCAACTAAAATATATGAAAACAACAGCACATAGGATCAGAAGGTGGAGATGTTAAGTATACTATTTTAAGTTTCATAAATATCAGGTAGTATAATGGAAACAGGAATAAAGAAAAGTGCCTATCAGTCAGTGTGTCTTGAATACTCAATAAATCTTCTTTTCTTCCTCTGGAAAGAATACTTGAGAAAATATTTCATTATGAGAAGTGAAAACAAATACAGAGACTGAAGTAGACGGCCAGAATATACGAAGTCAACCAAAGAACCAAGGAACCAAGGTATCAACAGTTGAGTGCGACTACAGGAAAATAAAGAGATGAGGCCCAATCGTGTAGGGCCATGTAGGTCATTTTGATCACTTTGGGGACTTATGATATACAACACCAAAACAAAATAATTTATTACAGAATATACTCAAATATTAACCCAAACTCAGTTGCTTTACCTAATAGAAATGACAGAAGTTAAAATACAAGAGAAAGGACTTCATTAATTAATATGGTACACATAATCCTGCCATTATAATCCCCAAACTCATCCCATGAAGACACTTCACTATTTCACAAATGTCACTGTAGTATTTTTAAAATAGATAATTGTGAGTTTGATTTTCTACCTGATGATATTAAAGTACTATATATATTTGCATGTGTGTGCATATATATATGTGTGTATATATATATATATCTCAAGAGTAAAGTTTTCCGTAGGAGTAGATGGCATGTGAACACATTTTTCAGAGAGGGGTCAATTTTGTCTGCCTCTTTTCCTGCCTCCTTCCCTCTCTCTCTCTTCCCCCCCCCCCGCCTTCCTTCTTTCACTCTTTCCTTGTATTTCCCTTTGCCTCTTATTATTCACTCTATGTTGATAAAAGATAGTGTTAAAAATATAGACACATAACTGCTCAAAATACACAAAACTGAAAAAAAAAAAGAAAACTGAAAACTTCATCAAAATATAATGTGTTCTTTAAAAACCTGAGAATTTTTAAGTAGCTTTTAATAAAGTAACAAATTTTATAAAAGAACCTCTCTGTTTCTTTTACAGTTCTTTGACCACCGTCTGTGTCTGTGGGTAGTTATTTGTGGAATAGCTTGATTTAATGTCTATCCTCCATAGAAAATAAACTATGAATGCAGGTGGTACACTTTTTTGTTCATCCTGCATTGTTTGGTGTGTAGTAGATACTTAATGTATGTGTGATGAATTAATGAATCATAACACCATGAAGTAGAAATGACCACTTTTTATGACTATAAATGTAGATATAAGAAATACAAGTATAAATGATCAACACAGAATCCATTAGCACAGAATGTCACAAAATGTTAATAAATTAATAATAGCCTCCGATATTTACTGAATACTCTCAACAATACATGAAACTACTTTATATGACTCATTTCATCTAATTCCCACAACAAACTCACAACATAAGTAATAGCATTGCTCCCATTTTATAGATGAGTTAATCAAGGCTTAATGACCATACAAGGATTCAGTGTTTGAATTAAGCATTTGACCTCATGGTGAATTGAGTTTAGCAAGTTGCAATGAATTTTGCAAGATATGGAAAATCTATAGCTTGAAGCAAGCAACATGTGAAAACCTTTAGGCTTTCAAACAACATCTGGTACAACAATGTCAGTGATTCTGTAATTGTTTCTATAGACTCTACACTTACAAATACACAGAATATATATTCTATACTATATGTTCTACATTTAAGAGGATTATTTCATAACTCTATGCCAATATAATTTAAATTCAGAATGAAATAGAACCAGCAATATGACTTTTCCTTTAAAAACATGAGAGATTAAATACCACTCATGAGAGCATCATTTACTTCAACAGAATATTAGTGTGATAAAAACATTCCTAGTTACGTCTGGGGAAATCTTTCAAGCAGCCATCTTTTTATTAGCTAAAATGTTATATAAACATAGCAATGGCAAAAAAATACCTAGATATTGATATGCTATGGTTTATATATTCCACGCATTCTTTTATTAACCATAAAAATACTGATTTGATATATTTTAAGCTTGATCAGCTTTTTTAAGCTGAATAATTAATCATAAAGATTATTCACAAAATAATTATTTATGTGATGTAGTTTTTTCTTCCCAAACACCCATTCTTCTTCTAGGTAGACCTTTTTATAAGGACTGCAAAATTTAAATAGTTAAGTATACTGAATATACTGAATATCCTACTGAACCGGTATGCAAAGGAAAATTTATCAACACCATTTCTGTGCTATCCCAATACTACACATTGCTACTATCACCAAAAGTACTGATTTTAGAGGGAAAGTGATATACTCACTCACTATGCTATTATTTTACCACTAGAATCCCAAGATCAAAAAGTTCTAAGAGTAAGCATATATTAGATAAGCAGAAAATGCATATATGGTATTTTAAAGTACAATATAGCAGACGTAAATGTCATAGATGGATTGCCTTTTAAAAGCTGCTTTCCAAAGGGAAATATGGTATACCTCAAGCATAGAACTAAAACATGAGTGCTATCAACTACTATTTCAAAGAAATTTAAATCATTTATCTGAGAGGCAGAAAGAAACACAGAGAGAATTCCCTAGCTGCTCTTTCTCTCCTAAAATGCCCCCATGACAGGGGATGGGCCAAGGCTGAAGCCAGTGGCCTAGGACTCAATCCAGGTCTCTCCCATGAAATCCAATTACTCAAGCCATTAGCACTGTTTCAGAGTCTGCACAGGCTGGAAGCTGGGGGGCAAGAGTCAGAGCCAGGAATCAAACCCAGGTACTCTGATAGGGAACACAGGCATCTTAACTTCTACACTAAATATTCCTCAACCAACCCCTCCTTGCTTTTTTTTTAACCAAATTTATTAATTTTTAAAATTTTTTTTTAATTTTTTTGACAGGGAGAGTGGACAGTGAGAGAGAGAGACAGAGAGAAAGATCTTCCTTTTTGCCATTGGTTCACCCCCCAACGGCCACTACGGCCGGTGTACTGCGCTGATCCGAAGCCAGGAGCCATGTGCTTCTCCTGGTCTCCCATGGGGTGCAGGGACCAAGCACTTGGGCCATCCTCCACTGCACTCCCTGGCCACAGCAGAGAGCTGGCCTGGAAGAGGGGCAACCAGGACAGAATCCGGCACCCCGACCGGAACTAGAACCCGGTGTGCCGGCGCCGCAGGCGGAGAATTAGCCTATTGAGCTATGGTGGCGCTGGCATCATTACTTTATTATATTATATATGAATATTTGTATAACTGAAGATCAAGGGTGCTATGGCTTGTGTCTCCATGAATTTCTCTTATAGACAATAACATTATATAATGTGAAGTAAAGAAGGTCATTGTACTTAACCATATTTTTCAAGAGACATATTGAAGCAATAAATTAAGGAAAATAAATAAAAGCAACAAAAATGGAAAACAGGCCGGCACCACGGCTCAATAGGCTAATCCTCCGCCTTGCGGCGCTGGCACACGGGGTTCTAGTCCTGGTGGGGGCATCGGATTCTGTCCTGGTTGCCCCTCTTCCAGGCCAGCTCTCTGCTGTGGCCCGGGAGTGCAGTGGAGGATGGCCCAAGTGCTTGGGCCCTGCACCCCATGGGAGACCAGGAGAAGCACCTGGCTCCTGCCTTCAGATCAGTGTGGTGCGCCGGCCCCAACGCGCCAGCCGCGGCGGCCATTGGAGGGTGAACCAACGGCAAAGGAAGACCTTTCTCTTTGTCTCTCTCTCTCTCCCTGTCCACTCTGCCTGTAAAAAAAAAAATTATCATTGATTGAAGAAATGACATAAAAATAAGCGCACACCGTAAAATCTCTTCCATTTCAGAAAAGATGGATAATACTAAAACGAAGAAGCTGATAACTGAAAGCTTTGATAAACTACCACAAAGGGAAAAGCACGCTGGTCCTTCTTAAAAAAGAGTGGAGAGTGAAGTAGTATCAATACGCAAGACTCAAAAGAAAATATTTCATAATCAGCTATTGCTATGTATGAATAAATAAGACAAAGGCCCAGGTCAGGTTAAAAGGAAAAGGTACAGAAAAGCAAGGCGTGGAGAAAACTAATCTCATTGTCATGAATAGCAAACTTTACTCAAAGAGAAAGGCCAAAACTCCCTGGAAAACAACATGGGTGCTACGCAGTGTGCTGCCAAGAACATATCCGAGAAAATCTGAAAGAGGAGGGAAAGGAAACTAACTTCTAATAAATATCTGCTATGTGCTAAGGAACAAAACTGGGTTGCTCAATGTAGTCATTTGTTTTCATGAATGAATTTCATCATCCTTTGAACAATTTACTTTCATCACTGTTTCTTCAAACTCAGTCACAGTTTCAGTTGGTTCAGATGCATTTATGTTACTAATGCGGGTATTAAGTTTTGTTGATGAGTTAAACTATAATGTGAAGAATTATTTGCATTTCTTCTTAAAGATTTATTTATTCATTTGAAGGGCAGACTTAGTGAGAGAGGTGGCCAGGGGAGCACTTCTGCCTGCTGTTTCACTACCCAAATAGCCACAATAGCCAGGGTTCAGCCAGGCCGAAGCCAGGAGCCTGGAACTCCATCTGAGCCTCACACGTGGGTGGTAGGAGCCCAAGCATTCAGGTCATCTTCCGCTGCTCCCCCAGGTGTGTTAGTAGGGAGCTGGATTGGAAGTGGAGCAGCCAGGACGCAAACAGGGGCTCATGTGAGATGCCAGCATCACAGATAATGGCTTAACACACTGTGCCCCAAGGCTGGCCTTAAAAGTATTTTCTTTAAAACTTTTATTTATTTGAAAGGCAGAGTTACAGGTTACAGAGAGGTGGGGAGAGAAATAGAGGTATCTTCCAGCTACCGGTTCACTCCCCAAGTAGTGGCAACAGTTAGGGCTAGGCTAGGAAGCCAGGAAGCTGGGATTCAAGAGCTTCTCCTGGGTTTTCCATGTAGGTATAGGTGCAGGGGCCCAAGCATTTGGGCCATCCTTCACTGCTTTCCCAGGCACATTAGCATGGAGCTGGATTGTAAGTGGAGCATCCATGACTAGAACCAGCATTATTGCAGGTGGTGGCTTTACCCTCTATACCACAACACTGGCCCCAACAATTTGATTTTTACTTGCTAAAGCATTTTGGACAGTTTTCCACTTTGAGGATATTAAACACTTCATAGAAGACAAGGTTTGTTTTGTCATTGATGATGTTTTTAAAAATTTTCTTGTATATTTTTTGTTTCATAAAGGAAATGATGTCATATCTTCCACAAGCAGTCAGGTGTAAGAATGCACCAGAGGCTGGATTTAATCACCTGGCCACCTGCAGAAGGAATATTTTAAGGAATACTTTCAGATTATAAATTAAATTGAGATCATCCAGATTTGAGATACAATAACCACCCTCCCCACACCCCCCAAATCCATTTCCAAGACTTCCAGTGGACGCCTGATCCTGAGGCTAGTACTGATCCCTATATATACTATGATTTTGCCTATGTAAATCTATGATAAAATTTAATTTATAAATTAGGAATACCAAGAGATTTAAAACAACTACAAATAAAATAGAATAATTCTAAGAATATATTCTTACAGAATTTTTTTTATTTTGACAGGCAGAGTGGACAGTGAGAGAGAGAGACAGAGAGAAAGGTCTTCCCTTTTTACCATTGATTCGCCCTCCAATGGCCGCCGCGGCTGGCGCGCTGTGGCCAGCGCACCGCACTGATCCGATGGCAGGAGCCAGGTGCTTCTCCTGATCTCCCGTGGGGTACAGGGCCCAAGCACTTGGGCCATCCTCCACTGCACTTCCGGGCCACAGCAGAGAGCTGGCCTGGAAGAGGGGCAACTGGGACAGAATCCGGCGCCCCGACCTGGACTAGAACCCGATGTGCCAGCGCCACAAGGTGGAGGATTAGCCTATTGAGCCATGGCGCCGGCCTAGAATATATTCTTACAGAATTTTTAAAAATCTGTGAATGTGGTCTCTCTCTTTTTCATCAAGAAAAATATTAATATTTTCAGACCACAGTTGATGTTGGGTGACTGAAATTGTAGAAAATGAAACTGCAGATAAAGGAGGGCCACTGTACACATAATGTTTTTAGTACCAACGCTTTATATTTACCTCGATACTTACATTATACTCAGACACTACTCCTTTATAAACTTCATAGAATTCTTCAACATTAACCCGGTCCATATTGAACTATATTAAAAAACAGAAGAAAACCATAAGCCAGTGAAGAAAGAAAAATAAATGAGTCACATTTAGCATTCCACATTTATGGCCTGAAAGATATATATATATATCATATTTGATATTATAAAATGTTATTTTTCATCTATTTGAACAGCAGAGTGACAAAGGGAGGGAGATAAAAAGAGTGGAGAGAAAGAGAGAGAGAGAGTGAGGAGTGAGAGAGAGAGAGAGAGAGAGAGAGAGAGAGAATCTTCCATTGTCTGGTTCACTTTCCCAAATGCCTACAATAGCCAGGGCTGGGCCAGGCCAAAACCAAGAAGCAGGAATGCCAACCAGGTCGTCCATGTGGGTGGCAGGGGTCCAAGCACTGAAGCCATTATCTGCTGCCTCCCAGGATGCAGTAACAGGAAGAGGATCTCAAGTTGAGTAGCCAGGACTCCAACGTGAATAGATGTAGGTGTCCTAAGAAATAGCTAACCTACCACTGCCACAATATCCACCCCAATATGTTCTTCACTTTCAAATGCAAGCCTTGCATAAATTACTCTTTGCAAAAAAGTGTTACTAAAGATTGGATCATCTATAATAACAATGATAACAATTACTGAGTACGTAAGGTGTCAAACATTGTTTTAGGTTTCATATATGCATTACCACATTTACTCCTCACAACAATCCTATGGCATAGGTAGTATTAACAACCCCAGTTTTAAGAGGCTACTAGACTCGAGGCCGGTACCGTGGCTCACTTGGTTAATCCTCCACCAGCGGCGCTGGCATCCCACATGGGCACCGGGTTCTAGTTCTGGTTGCTCCTCTTCTAGTCCAGTTCTCTGCTGTGGCCCAGGAGGGCAGTGGAGGATGGCCCAAGTGCTTGCGCCCCTGCACCCACATGGGAGACCAAGAGGAAGCACCTGGCTCCTGGCTTCAGATCAGCACAGCGCTGGCCGCACTGGCCGTGGCAGCCATTTGGGAAGTGAACCAATGGAAGGAAGACCTTTCTCTCTGTCTCTCTCTCACTGTCTGTAACTCTACCCATCAAATAAATTAAAAAAAATTTAAAAAGAGGCTACTAGACTCAGAGAGAGGATGTAAACTTTCCAAATTGGCATTTGAATTCAAGCAGTCTGACCCATGTATCATAACCTTACTCACTACACCACATCTCAATAATAAAACCTTACTTTTGATTCATATGCATTGTAATGTTTGGTGGTAGAAGAAATAAATACGACTAAAGATAAATGGCTCAGATTTTATAAAGGGAGTAAAAATAATACCACCCCTCCCCCAAGCATTTAGAAAAAAATTCCTAGATTTGTTTTTAATGAAACACTTGTACAAGTCATCTGGACTTCTGACTACTACTCTTCAACAAGAATTGTAAGAGTAAGCTTACTTATTCTTATCAAGGCTATATTTGAATCTAGTTAGAAATTTTAAAAAGCTACATTAAGTTGTAGGTTCTCAAAAACTAAAATATTTATTTTTGTAAAATAGTCTCAGAAAATTCAATTTTATTTTCTCCCTATTGTCACCAAGATTGATGAACAAGGAGAATTTCAGCCTACAAAGATAACAATTCAAGTTGGGAGAATTTGTCTTCATAGGCAACACTATTGCTCAAATTATAAGCAGGAAATCCTATTTGATTTCAGTGTTTTATACTACTATCACATTATTTTTATTATTCATGCAACCAACTGATAATAAAAAGATATAAGTTATTAAATGCTTAGGAATTTGAGCTAGAAACTTCGTAAGAAATTATATGTGGTTACTTAATTTAGTCTGCAAAATAACCTAATTAGGAAACAATAATATTCTCATTGTTTAGATGAGAAAACTGAAAATAAGGATGTTTGACATCAGCCAAAGTCACATGCCTAGAAAGTAGTAAGCTCCAGATACAGAACTAGGTTTTTCTGACTCCAAAATAAATGATTGTGGAGCCCATAAGCTCTCCATTACCCCTAAAGGGTCAGATATACCAACTAGTTAAGTAAAATAAGCTAGGCACAGCAAGACAAATTCCACATTCTCACTCGTATGTAGAAAAAGATATATGAATAAAACCATTTCAAAGACATTTAATGATAAAAATGTTATTGAGTTCACTAAATATGTTTTTCATTTTTAATGAGTTGAATCCATGAGTACACATAGAACATTTAATATAAAACATTTAAGAGTTTATTAAAAAATAATTCCTCAATACATTATGGCTTATTGCAAACTGCCTACCATCTGCATGGCTGAGATTTCAAATCCTGCATCTCGAATAGCCATCAGGATCTTTCCCAGGAGTCCTGAAAATGAAGAACAAATGATTGCAAAAATATAAATTTTTAAAGTATTTTAGTTTCTTAGAAATGTAAATTTTCCACATCAAACTACCATCCTTATCCTCCATGTGAAGAAAATATACATTCTTGCCAGAGAAAGTAAATCCTTAATACTGAGCAATACATTTAATCATTTGATTCCCTCAGTAAGTGCTTCAAGAAAATCAACAATGGTCCTGAGGATTAGGTAAAAACCGTTTAAGATATTATTTTGCCTTCAAATCTCTAAAAGTATAGTGATGTAGAGAATATAAAAATCAAACAACTTAAAATTAACATTATAAAACACTGAAACATCAAAGTACTAGATACAGAAAAAAAACAAAGAGCATTTCAGAGAAGTAGAAAAGTCAAATTAAAACTGAAAAGATAGGCGGAACCTTCCATGGGAAATGAAAGACGAATGGTCACTAGAGGTTGTAAACATTTAGACTTATATATGGACAGGAGAGAAGGAACACATCCGAAAAAGGAGCATGCTCACTTGACAGTAGGAGAGCAGAAAAGGAAAATAAAATTGAAAAGGAAAAGAGATTGAAACCAAATTAACGAAGGCCTTGGATATCAACATGAGGAATTTGGCCATTATCCCACAGATGAGTGATCTTTATTACAAATTTTATAGCTTTGGAGGTAGAGGACCAAATCTGAGATTCTATTTGTTTGCAATAAAAATTCCAAGTTTCTTTTTTCAAGTCAGCTAAAACTTTCTCTGCCTCTATCTTAGACACACCCACCCACCCACACACATACACACACATACACACAAACTCCATATGCTGTATTATCTGGATGCTCATCTAGTAACCCTAAATCACCAAGTAGTATTATTGCCTGAACGTACATTTTCATTTATTATCTTACTAGAGCCAAGTATGACTATTTTAATTGTGGCAGGCTGAAGATTGAGAAAAAGACAGAATTGGATCTATTTCTCAGATTGTACATTTGTACCAAATGAAGGTCAAATGATGTCACAGCATGCTTCAGTAGCAAATGTTTCTCAAGCGTTTCAAAGCAGAAAGTGGTGGGCTACTTGATTCATCAGAGTAGTACAGGCCCACACATAACTCCCTTTGTACCATATTTAGCTGGGCTTGATTTTATAGAACAACATCCTTTTTCAAATTAATGCTATTATGCAGCCACTTTGGAAGACAATATGGAGATACATTAGAAACCTGAATACAGACCTACCATATGGTCCAGCCATACCACTCCTGGAAATTTTCCCATACCAAAAGAAATCAGCTTATGAAAGAGTTATCTGTACCCCAAGTGCTTAGGCCCCTGCTCCTCCGTGGGAGATCCCAAAGAAGCTCCTCACTCCTGGCTTCCAATAAGCCCAGCTCCAGCTGTTGCAGCTATTTGGGGAGTCAGTCAGTGGATGTAAGACTTTGCTGTCTCTCCCTCTCTCTGTCTGTAATTCTACCTCTCAAATAAATAAGTAAATTTTTTTTTAAAAAAAGAGTCCATGAAAATTATTTTTCTTCAAAAGGGAAACATTTCTGGAGAAAGGGAGGCACTGAAAATATTGGGCAGCATAATGCAAAATAAAAGTAGTATTGTAGTAAAATTACTAATGTAATAATGTTAGACAATGTGATCTGAAGAAAAGAATATGAATAAAAAGAATAGCAAAGGCTTTTGAAATTGTCTTGCACAATAATTGGAAACAATTCAAACATTATATCACAAAATATTTTGTTGTAGTTTGTGCACCAAGGAAATAATGAATATAAAGTATTTCTAAACAAGAAGTGACACACTGGATACCATGGGCAAAAGAAAAAGATGACACCACAATTTTGAGTCCAAGTGACTAGAAGAGTGATAGTATACCTTTAAGAAGAAAACAAATAATGAAGTTACATTAGTACAGGGAAAAAAGAAGTATTGCGGACATACAAAGATATACTACGCTGTGAAGAATGTACTGCATATAAAAAGTAGAAAATTGGCATTTGAGGTGACAGCATACCTACTGGCTGAATGAATGGAACAAACTGCCTTTACAAGATTGGTAATACATAATTTCATTCCAATAGATCAAGTTAGAGAGATACAATGAGGACTTCAGAGAAGTTGGAGCTGAAATGATAATGGATGACACATTGAATATAGGGAATAACAATCTCAATGACTCCAGACTTCTCAGTAGAAACAATGGAAGTCAATGGACAATTGGTATTTTTAATGTGCTCTAAAAATATACAAAACCATCAACTTGAAATTCTATATCAACACAAAATTCTTCAAGAAAACAGAAATTCTCTCTTTCCCTCTCTATTTCTCTCTGTCTAAAATTCTCATTTTTTAAAAAGAATGGTGGTAAAATAAAATCATTTTCAGACAAAATAAAACTAAAACAATTTGTTACCAGCAAACCTGTACTACAAAAGATGCTGAAGGAGACTAGTCAGCTTTAGGGAAGTAAAATATGATGGAAACAACCGGGCCCGGCCCAGGCTGTTGTAGTCATTTGGGGAGTGAACCAGAGGATGGCTGGTCTAGGCTGAAGCTACGAACCAGGAACTCCAAATGGGTCTCCCATGTGGGTGAAAGGAACTCAAGTATTTGAGCCATCATCTGCTGCCTCCCAGGACTCACTAGCAGGGAGTTGGATGAGAAAAGGAGGAGCAGGGACTTGAATCTGTACTCAGATATGGGATACTGATGTCCCAAATATCAGCTTTTCTAGCTGTGCCCCAACGCTTGCTCAAAAGTGTTTCCATCTTACGGAATAATAGGGTGGAAGGGAAATGAGACAGAATAGAAGGTAGAAGATGTGGCAGCAGCCATGATAAAAGGACTTATGGATGATATCCCCAAGCTTGGATTTTATCCTATAGAACAGAAATTCTTTAGATTTTTGATCTCATAGACCCTTTCAGCTTAGAAATTATCGAAGACTCTAAAGAAATTTTATTTATGCAGGTTACAACTCTTCATTTATTTATTATAAAATTTATTTATTATAAAAATTTTAAAAGATTCTAAAGATTATTTATTTGCAAGGCAGTTATACAGAGGAAGAGATGGAAAGAGAGAGAGAGAGAATCTTCCACGTGCTGGTTCACTCCCCAAACAGTTGCAACGGCTGGGGCTGGATCAGGCAGAAACCAGGATTCTGGAACTCCATCTGGGCCTCCAACATGGGTGCAAATGCCCAAGCACTTGGATCATCTTTCACTGCTTTCCCAGGTGCATTAGCAGGGAGCTGGATCAGAAGTGGAGCAGCTGGGACTTGAATCAGCACCCAAATGGGATACTGGCATCACATGTGGTGGCTTAATCTGCTATGCCACAATGCTGCCCCACCAAAGATTTTAAAATATATATGTTAATTTCAATACAACAAAATCCTTTTTAGTCTTTTTTTTTAAATATTTATTTACTTATTTGAAAGTCAGAGTTACACAGAGAGAAAAGGAGAGGCAGAGAGAGGTCTTCCACCCACTGGTTCACTCCCCAATTGGCTGCAACATCGGAGCTGCACCGATCCAAAGCAAGGAGCCAGGAGCTTCTTCTGGGTCTCCCACGTGGGTGCAGGGGTCCAAGGACTTGGGCCATCTTCTAATGCTTTCCCAGGCCACAGCAGAGACCTGGATTGGAAGAGGAGCAGCCAGGACTCAAACTGGCGCCCATACGGGATGCTGGCGCTGCAGGCGGCGGCTTTACCCATTACACCACAGCACAGGCCCCCAAAAATCCTTTATGTTCTAACATAAATAGTTTTTGAGAAAAAAGAACTATACTCTTAAAATAAATTTGTTAGGAGCCACTGTCTTACATTTAAAAACTCTCTTTAATGTCCAATTTAACAGAAGGCAGCTGGACTCACATCTACTTCTGATTCCAATCTGCTTCATCTGTTTGGTGCCACTGCCTTGATTCATGCTAAGGCAGCAGCAGTTTTATCTATCATTGTTTTTGCACCATCAGTACAAATTTCAGCACATTCAAATAAACAAATAATCTCATAGTATTATTATGAGAGCAGTTTTGATGTCACAGACCCCTCAAAGGGTTTTATTGATAATAAACTTTAAATGATTACATATGTAAACTGATCTATGAAAGCAGTTAATCTCTATGCATTACTCAACACAAAAAGAGATCTATAATCTAAATTATGAAAAAATTATACAGAAATTTCAAAATACTTTTGCACCAAAATAAACGTATCTTTTAATCCCATTTTTCCCATGAGTTTTTTGAAGCACTGTTATAGTATTAAATCTAAGATCACACTAAACTATGCCATGTGTGTTGAATAAATCATCTGAACACATTAATTCTATTGACAGATTAACTGAGTAAAATTGCCATCCTGTCAAGAAAAGTCAGGTAAAAGCCAAGTTCCTATTTATTTAGGTTATGTGCCATTACTGCACCCCTAACTGCTACTTCACCTGTTAACTGTCCAAGGATATTGCTGTTTTTATATTCAGTTGGTTATTGTGGAGGTAGGATAGAGAAGCATTTAAGAAACTGCTCTGAATTTAACAGTTTAAAACAACTAACTATTGATAAACACATATGTCCTACTCTGTGCTCCAGATACAAAATGTTCAGGTGACTGAACAAATGGCCATAACTATGTAAATGAAGCACATATAGAGAGCAAAAAAGGAAGGATAAAATTCCACCCCATGCAACAAAGCTTAGGGTCAAATGAAGCACTCTGTATTATTTGGCTGGTGTTTGTACAGTTAATTTGTTTTATAATAGTTTGCTTCTAACTCTATGAATGCTACCTGTTAAGTTTTCTGAATGTCAGATCACCTCCTCTCTATCTTCACTCCCAGAGACTTACTTCATATCCTTGGGTTGTTGAAAAGCCTCTTTATAAATGCCTCCCAATATTCAATCATACACAGTACCAGGCATCTATTACTGTCCTTGCAAATGCTTGTTCTTCTGGAATAAGCATCAATGGCTCCTTTAGGAAAACACTTGGTTAACCTTAAAACCATTGCCTCAGTGAGTGGTCAAGAGATGGGCACCAGACCTAGCCAGGGACAATCGAAGTATTCTGCTTTCCAAGTCAAAGCAATTTTCCTAGGAATGGGTCCATAACTGGCACAAAGCAATCACAGTCCTTTTTTGGAATCTTTTTTAGTTGGAAGCAGGGATAAAAAGCATCTTTCCATTCTTTTCACAAATGCATGAGCTCTGTATTGTTGTTAGTACTCCCTTTCCCAAGGTCCCAGGAAAAACAGATTTAAGAGCATGAAGCTGACAGCCAAGAGAAGCAATGATGCAGAGAGAAAAGCAGAGAGAATAGATATCCAAGTCTCTGTTGAGAGTTCTCCCTAAGGCTAGCATGAGCCCTGTCCTTCTTCCAGCAGGCCAATTAAATGAGACAGTATGAGAATTCAAGTTGGGATTCTATTGCTTGCAGTAAAAGATGACATCATTAAGTCACATGATCCATATAGGGAGTGAGATACTGCATCCTGATAACAAAAAGCTGAAGTATGAAAGGTGGAAGAATAATACATACTGGAGAGCTGTGATAGTCTGGTGCCTGCTGATCCTGATAAAATTATAAAGAGCAACAAATATATACAACAGAAAAAAAATCATATGCATAGCCAAATGATCAAAAAATTAGATGATACTTCCCTCTGCATAAAGTTAATAAAATGAATATAGTTAAAGAATTTCAGATAAGAAACTGACAGAAACATATGACAGAAACAAATTCAAACAGTAATTTTAGAAATAGCAGGCTTAATCATTCCAATAAAAACAGGCTTCCATCCAATAAAGGAAACATAGGAGGAAAGTACTTGAACAACAAAGGCAGTGTAATGTTAACCGGTATCAATAAGATAAAAGGAACAGCAAAAGCTTTTCCATAATTTAGAGTAGATAACATGGTTTGGACCACTTGGAAGAAAACAGACTGGCATCAGGGTTATAAGATCTAGGACAGGTACAGAGGTGCTACTTAAGATAAAAATAATGTTATAACATTAGGGGGAAAAATCACACAGGAATGCAAAGGAAATGTGTATCTTTTGAAAAGGGCTTACTAAATGAAAAGGTTTTCTTTATGCTTCCAATATAACTTAGGAAACATGATACTATGAAACAACAGGTAAATAAAAAAAATAAAAAAAGATCACTGATGAAGATGGGCAAACAAACTGAATTAAAAAAATGAAAAAATTGTAGAAGAGGCCCCTGTCTAAATTCAAGATGCTGTAACATTATAAATTAAAGATGAAATATGTTTGTAACCATTCCAATGACGTGGCAGGATTTTCCAAGCAGAGAATACAGACATACTATTTATACATTATTTACACATGATTAAAGATTAATTCAGTAGTTAGGATTCAAGGTATATTAAACGCCAAAGAAAATTACACTATCCATGGTTGTATAAGTTGTATAAGTTGTACGTGTCCTTGTCTATCGTGTATCTGCTGCTAGAGCCAAGGTTTACAAAGTTCACTTTTTGTGGGGCAGGCATTTGGGGCAGTGGTTAAGACAGCACTTGGTATGGCTGCATCCCATATTGGAGTACCTGGGTTCAAGTCCTGGCTCTGTTCCCTCTCTAGCTTCTTAGTAATGTACACTCCAGGGGACAGCAGGTGATGGATCAAGTTCCTAGGTCCATAACCCCTACCTGCATTAAGTTCTATGCTCCTGGCTTTGGCCTGGCTCAGCTCTGGCTGTTGTGAGCATGTGGGGGAGTAAATCAGTAGACAAAAGGTCTCTGTCTGTCTCTGGCTTTCTCTTTCCATCTGTGTTTTCAAGAAAGAAAACAGTTTTTTTAAGTTCACCTTATTTTTGTGTTAGAATTTAATTAAACTTTAGGGGGAAAAAAGCAACACAATGTATTATTTGTTCAGGTAGTTGAGGTTTACAAAAGACTTCCAGGGTTCTAATTCTAGGTCCACCACTGTCCTAAAGGACAGCAAATTGTTTAACCTCCCTATGGACACCATATCTCTTCTCATATGTAAAAGGGGATAATCTCTACCTCCAGGGTTGTTACTAAGTCCCTATATGTAAAATACTTCATGTAGCCAGTGGTGCATAATAGCACTATTTAAGTATATGTTAGCAGTTGTAGAGTAGTCCTAGGGCCAATAGCAGTCATGAAAGTTAGGTAGGTGGACAATGAAAGTACAATATAAATTTGTAAAAGTAGAATAATCTCCATCTCATTTAATGAAAATAGCAGTAGTCGATATCAAAACAAAACAAAACAAAAGGTGGTAAACATTATACACCAATAACTCCTATGAGTGACAGACACAAAATTCTTAACAAAATATTAGCGAACAGAATTCAGCAATACATGAAGAGAATTATACACCTTAACAAAGCGGGGTTTATTTCAGGGATGCAAGTCTGGTGCATTCTTCCAAGAATCAATCAAGAGTATGCATTGTATTTGTATATATATGATCACATCAATTTTGAAGAAAAAACACTTGAAAAGGATACATATATTTGATTTAAAAATGTCACAAACAGGAGTAGAGGGAATTGCCTCATCTTGATAAAGAGCACCTACAAAAAACTATAGTCAACAATACATCTAACGGTAAAAGACATATGCTTTCCAAGTAAGATAGTGAAGTAGGAAAAAAAGGTCCATTCTCATCATTCTTACCAATATGGTGCTGTAAGTTTAAGCTAATGAAATAAGGCAAGGTGAAATAATAGGCACATAGTTCAGAAAGAATGACCTATAACTGTCTTTTCATATGACATGATTATAGAAAACAAAAATAAACAGAATTAAATTTTAGATTTAGTTAATCGATATCAGCAAGGTTGAAGGATACAAGGTAAAGACACAAAAATGAATTGTACTGGCCGGCGCCGTGGCTCAATAGGCTAATCCTCCACCTTGCGGCGCCGGCACACCGGGTTCTAGTCCCGGTTGGGGCGCCGGATTCTGTCCCGGTTGCCCCTCTTCCAGGCCAGCTCTCTGCTATGGCCAGGGAGTGCAGTGGAGGATGGCCCAGGTGCTTGGGCCCTGCACCCCATGGGAGACCAGGAAAAGCACCTGGATCCTGGCTCCTGCCATCGGATCAGCGCGGTGCGCCGGCTGCAGCAGCGGCCATTGGAGGGTGAACCAACGGCAAAGGAAGACCTTTCTCTCTCTGTCTCTCTCTCTGTCCACTCTGCCTGTCAAAAATAAAAAAAAATAAAAAAAATAAAAAAAAAGTTTAAAAAAAAATGAATTGTACTTTTACAGATTAGCAATAAATACTTGTGCATTAATATTAAAATGCAATACTACTTATAATTGTTCAAACAGGAGAAATATTAGATTTAATATAATATATAATATACATTTTATATTATATATTTTATATTATATAAATAATGTTTTATATTATATAAATATAATAAATAATATAATATAATAAATAAATCTAACAAAATGCATATGTCACTTGTGTATGAAAACTACAAAATTATGTATGTAAGACTGAAATAAATGAAGACATACAGTGTTCATAATTTAGATTTATCATAATAATGATGTCAATCCTCCCCAAATTGACAAATAGATTTAGCGAAGTCACTATAAAACTGTGTAAGATTTGTATAGATAGAGATAACGTTATTCTAAAATTATATGGAAAAGTAAAAGAACTAAAATACTTTTAAAATTTTACAAAAAAAGCATACAGAGTAATCAGCCTACCCAACTTCATGACTTATTATATAGCCATAGTAATCAAGACTATGCAGTATTGGCAGAGAACGGACACACAGATCAATGGAATAAGAGTCATAAATGAATATATACAAATATGTTCAGATGATTTTCTACAAAAATACAAAAATAATTCAATAGCCTTTTAAACAAACTCAGTGACATGATCACACAAGAGAAATCATGCAATATAGCCTCCAACAAGAGTTACTTTCCAGAAGCAAGTTTATATTCTGGAAGTCTGTACACATTTGGGGGAACAGCTAGTCTTCTTTCTCATATATATTTCTTTCTTTTTAAAGATTTATTTATTTATTTGAAAGTCAGAGTTACACAGAGAGAGAAGGAAAGGCAGAGAGAGAGGTCTTTCATCTGCTGGTTCTCTCCTCAATTGGACGCAACAGCCGGAGCTGTGCCGATCCGAAGCCAGGAGCCAGGAGATTCTTCCGGGTCTCCCACATGAGTGCACGGGCCCAAAGACTTGGGCCATCTTCTACTACTTTCCCAGGCCATAGCAGAGAGCTGGATCAGAAGTGGAACAGCCGGGACTCAAACCAGTGCCCATATGGGTTCTGGCACTGCAGGTGGCGGCTTTATTTGCTATACCACAGCACCGGCCCCTCTCACGTATACTGTATATGCTAGTCATACATTTATTATTTCTTGTACTTCCCACAATAGTCCTACTATGAATTAGATATTTTCACTCCCTGAAATTCAGATGATGAAATCTGTGCCTCAACAGGAAGTGTGTCCTGTAGGTCGAGGTTAAGTCATGAGGAGAGAGCATTGTTAATGAAATTAATGCCCTTAAATAAGAAACCCCAAAGAGCTCCCTCACTCCTTCTGTAAGGACACAATGAGAAGATGGCCATCTATGAACCAGGAAATAGATCCCCATGAGGCATTGAACTTGGTGATGCCTTGATCTTGGGTGTTTGAGGCTCCTGATAACTCTTTGTATAGATATCCACTGATTAGACTAAGACAAGCCCTATGAAGAAAATGTTATAATTTTTACTTTGTCGATATTTATCATGTATATCCAAAGGTTAATCAAAAAAAACCCCAAAGCTAGGAAGTGTTAGAAGACTGAGTTTTTTTTGTTTGTTTGTTTGTTTGTTTGTTTTTTGACAGGTAGAATTAGACAGTGAGAGAGACAGAGAGAAAGGTCTTCCTTCCGTTGGTTCACCCCTCAAATGGCTGCCGTGGCTGGTGCTGCGCCGATCCGAAGCCAGGAGCCAGGTGCTTTCTCCTGGTCTCCCACATGGGTGCAGGCGCACAAGCACTTGGGCCATCCTCCACTGCGTTCCCAGGCCACAGCAAAGAGCTGGACTGGAAGAGGAGCAGCCGGGACTAGAACCGGCGCCCATATGGGATGCCGGTGCAGCAGGTGGAGGATTAGCCTAGTGAGCCATGGCGCCAGCCCCAAAGACTGAGTTTTAAACCTAGTTCTGATTTTTCCTGAAGCTAAGATTACATTATATATATATATATATATTTATATATAAATATTGTGGTGCAGCAGATTAAGCTTCTATGATGGCAGCATTCCATATGGGCACCAGCTTGAGTCTCAGCTGCTCGGATTCCAATTCAGCTCCCTGCTGATGCACCTGGGAAAGCAGCAGAAGCATGGCCATGCACTCAGGTGGGAGACTTGAATGGAGTTCCAGGCTTCCAGCTTTGGCCTGGCACAGTCCTGGCCATTGTGGCCATTTGGGGTGTGAACCAGTGGATAAATTTATCTCTTTCTCTCTCTCTCTTTCCTTCTCTATCACTCCGACTCTCCCTCTATCTGTAACTCTGCCTTTCAAGTAAATAAATAAATCTTTAAAAAGTATGTTCAATTGGCATACATATATAATTCAAATAATCCATTAAAATGCACATATTTCATAGGTATACCTATAGCCAAGAAACATCTTTCTTGATTTTCTAAACATACACTATAAAGTTTCTAACAGCAAAGAATGTAGAATGTATATACATTAAATTCTGACATGTTCAGAGGATTATCACTGGATTTATTTACTCAGACTACCAAATTTCCTTCCTTATAATGATGCTCAACAAATTTTACAGAAAACATGAAGATTATCCCTTTATATTTATTACTAGATCTAGAAAACATTTTTTTTGACAGGCAGAGTGGACAGTGAGAGAGAGAGATACAGAGAGAAAGGTCTTCCTTTTTCCATTGGTTCACCTCACAGTGGCTACTGCAGCCATCGTGCTGCGCTGATCCGAAGCCAGGAGCCAGGTGCTTCCTCCTGGTCTCCCATGGGGTGCAGGGCCCAAGCACTTGGGCCATCCTCCACTGTACTCCCTGGCCACAGCAGAGAGCTGGCCTGGAAGAGGGGCAACAGGGACAGAATCCAGCGCCCAGACCAGGACTAGAACCCAGGGTGCCAGCGCTGCAGGCAGAGGATTAGCCTATTGAGCCGCAGCGCCGGTCTAGAAAACATTTTTGTAGAGAGAAAAACATTAAAAGTTAACAATGTGGATGTATAATATTCTTTGAAATTATGACAAAATCGCTTTGCATAGTTAATAATCTAGCAGTTTGACTTTATCACAAGACTCTACATCAAAAAATATATCCTGTGGAAATAACTTAATAACTTATTTTGATGTTAAAATCTTTCCAAAAGAGTCTTGTTTTTTCCTTCCTGTCATAGTTTCTATACTGTATAGTTACCTGTGCACCTCAGGCACTCTTACCATCAGTGATGCCAATCATATACAGTGAGAAAACATGAAAAACACCTTTGTTGTGAATGTTAAACTTATTCCTTGCAATACAATGCAAAAATGACACACAATTCTACTCATAAGAATGACAGCCCATGAAAAGTATGTTTTGCTATGCAAAAGATAATTGAAACTTAAGAAGCAGCCCAGCTGCTGTAAAACACAACTTATCATAACCTGGATGCTTTGCTTCACAATCCAGATAATAATAAATGGTGAGAAGTGAAAATGAGGGATGGAAAAAAAGCAGTAGAGAAATATACAAAAAATAGAGAAATATAGAAAAATAACAATATAGAAATATTCAACTCTGATTGAGTAAATACCTGTAAAGGAAAAGTTCTCATCTTGATATAATCAACAGTATATGAACAACATTGAGAAAGTTTATAAGCATAATATGAATGATCAATTCAAATCAAATGGAAGAAATCTGATTTCTTTTTAACTTTAAATCTAGTGAAATAAAATTAAAAGTATTTGAACTGAAAAATAGTCCAGTGTATCTTTAAAATGCATAGTATAAAATTAAATCAAAGATAGAGATGAGAGTTTAGATTAATTTCAAATTACAAAAGGAATTGCAAACATTACTAAATTCAAAGGAGGAATTTAATGCCAATCCTAGCAAATACGAATAACAAATACCCTTAGGCATAAAAAGGAGGCAGAAAAGCTTTCTGTCTCCTAGACAGTGGTATGTAAGGAGGCAATACCACTTCATTGATAAGCTTCCAGTAATTTTTAATTATATGAAAAAGATGTTTGCAAATATCTTTTATGGTATTCTGCTTTAGAATAAGCAAAAATATTGTAGAATTACATGAAATCAGTTATAGTAAAGAGTTTGGATTTAGCAACACTATTAAATTGAGAACCAGATTTTAAAATATTTCAAATTAATCCATTCGCTGATTATACAGTCCATTCTAGTAGCAAAAAGGCATATAAAAGACCTAGTTAGTCCAATAACATTTATAATCCTTCACTTATAAAGCACAATCTAAAATATATTTTTATAATTTAATACACATTTTTCTTTACCAACTTCCTAGCAAGAACAATCTGTAAATTCCTTACAAGGAAATAAAGAGTAACCAAATAATTACTTTGTAGATGTACCCAAAATATGGTGATACTGAGCTGAAGAGAGAATCACAATGGCAGGTTCCACAACAATGTAGGGATGACAGAGAAGATCTCCAGGAGCTAAGATCTCCAGGAAAGGACAACCAAGTATACTCAGTACAGCAAAGGGAAATATGAACAGTTACTGTGATTGAAATAAGATTACAGTATTACAAAAAGGACATTCCAGAAAACAAAAACAGAGGAGGTTAGTAGTTAGGCAGTCCAGAAACTAAAAACTATGTAAGCCTGGACAAACAGATCATCAGAGGTCCAAAGTCAAAGACAGGCTACTACAGAAAACAAGTCAGCCACACAATCACAAAGGGAAGCGAAGTCTCTTCTGCGAAAGTGTGCTGTTAACTCTGGATAGGGTGAAATCCTTCCTTATCTCAGAAGGCCAGTCCCTCTGTGGCTAACATAAGCCGAAGTCCACAAGCAGCTAACTATGTGTTTCTGGGAGATTTTAATGAATATAACTATATAGGGACTACATGCATTATAACTCAGTGATGGGAATTTGCTAGTTTTATAGGAAAACACAAATGAACCCAGACTAAAAAGGTAATCCAAAACCATGGATCCATTAACTCTAACAAAGACAAAGTAAATAAATGTTTTCATTATCTAAAATATTTCAGTTGTCTGCTTTTTTAAATATATGTAAATAAAAAGCTTCTCAAAGCTAGCCTTTTGAACAATTTTTTTAAATGTATACATTGATTTTTGTTTATTCTAGCTCTTCAAACTCACAAATTTAAAGAAATCCACAAATCTGGGTATTATTTCAAAGAACAGTTTTCTCCTGTTGGTTTTACATGACTTTATCTGAATTCCCCAGCTTTGGAAAGACCTAAATTGTCATAAATAAACAGGCTCAGAAAAAGAGAATGCCACAAATAATTCTCGTTCCTTGTCTATTGGAAGCACATACAGTATGTACTGGGTCTAGGCCTCCATTTTTGTTCTCCTGTTTCCCAGTTCTACATACTGGGTGCAGCCTTGCAGTCTAGTGGTTCTCGAAGCAGTTTCAGGATAAGCAGCATGAGCATGACCTGGAAACTTGTTAGAAATGCAACTTCCTGTATCCAAACCAGACAGAATCATCAGATACTCTGGAGGTGGATATAGGATCTGTATTTAACAAACTCTGCAAGTGATTCTGACTTATTCTGAATTTTGAGAATCATTATCATGCTCAGCCAGGTCTCTAAGCATCACAATAACACTACCATTGCCAGGAAAAATCGTCAGAAAAGCCAATGAATGTAATTTTTCTAGTCATAGTTTCCTTAATCCCACTACCCCAATCCTACATAATTTTAATAAGGAAACCATGAAGATGTAAAATTCTTAAATTTTAATTTTTGGTATTCATTTCTCCTATCCTTTTTCATTTAATTTTAGGAGCATTCTAAACTGGAACACACAAAAATAGAAATAAAAGTGCAGAACATGAAGGCAAACTTCAATGCCATCCCAGAATCTCAACTGTTACCAAAGGTAATCACTACTAAGTCATTTCTTAGATGCTCTGGAAATAGTCAACACCTGTACAAACAGCACAAATGGGACCTTTTTCCTATAGTCAAACAAGAGTATACTATACCTCTGTTTTACAACTTATTCAATTTCCAAATATTGTAGAATATAAAATATCTATGGTAAAATATATAAAACATATGCTAGTTTAATAAAAATAAGATAGTATCTATGGTAACGAGTTAAAAATCACTCCAGGAACCTTCTGAATATGCCTTTCCCATCAATGCTTTTTCTCTTTTCAGAGGAAGCAACTACTGACTTTGAAATAACCTTTTCTTTGTAATTTACCATCTACAAATGCATTCTTAAAATGCATAATTGACTTTTACATTTAATTGAACTTTTTGACAATAGAATTATATAACATAGATGCTTTTATAGCTTGCTTATTTTGTTCAATTTCAGGATCATTACACTCATCCATGTTGCTGTATTTGGCTTTGTTTGACAGTGAAGGATGAAATTGCTATGTTGTAAGTAGTTAGGATTTCTGGATAGAAATGATCTTTAAAATACACATCTGGGCCGGCGCCGCGGCTCACTAGGCTAATCCTCCACCTTGCAGCACCGGCACACCGGGTTCTAGTCCCGGTCGGGGCGCCGGATTCTGTCCCGGTTGCCCCTCTTCCAGGCCAGCCCTCTGCTGTGGCCAGGGAGTGCAGTGGAGGACGGCCCAGGTGCTTGGGCCCTGCACCCCATGGGAGACCAGGAAAAGCACCTGGCTCCTGGCTCCTGCCATCGGATCAGCGCGGTGCGCCGGCCGCGGCGGCCATTGGAGGGTGAACCAACGGCAAAAAGGAAGACCTTTCTCTCTCTCTCTCTCTCACTGTCCACTCTGCCTGTCAAAAAAAAAAAAAAAAAAAAATTAAAAAAAAAAAAATTAAAATACACATCTGTAGGCCAGCGCCGCAGCTCACTTGGAATCAGCGCCGGTACCCCGGGTTCTAGTCCCAGTTGGGGCACCGGGTTCTGTCCCGGTTGCTCCTCTTCCAGTCCAGCTCTCTGCTGTGGCCCAGGAGTGCAGTGGAGGATGGCTCAGGTCCTTGGGCTCTGTACCTGCATGGGAGACCAGGAGGAAGCACCTGGCTCCTGGCTTCGTATTGGCGCAGCACCAGCCGCGGTGGCCATTTGAGGTGTGAACCAATGGAAGGAAGACCTTTCTCTCTGTCTCTCTCTCTCACTAACTCTGCCTGTCAAAAAAAAAAAAATATATAAACATCTATGCGCTTCTAACTTTTCTATGATGTGTATACATTCAATACAAGAATAATTGCTCCCTAAAACTACTAAGTCAAATTCCAGCTAAAATTTAGCACTGTCTACCCTTGTAACCACTTTTGTATCATATTTCTTTTTTTTTTTTTTTTTATAACAGGTAGAGTGGACAGTGAGAGAGAGAGACAGAGAGAAAGGTCTTCCTTTTTCCGTTGGTTCACCCCCCAAGAGGCCACTATGGCGGGCGAGTTGCGGCCGGCGTGCTGCACCGATCCGAAGCCAGGAGCCAGGTGCTTCTCCTGGTCTCCCATGGGGTGCAGGGCCCAAGCACTTGGGCTATCCTCCACTGCACTCCTGGGCCACAGCAGAGAGCTGGCCTGGAAGAGGAGCAACCGGGACAGAATCCGGTGTGCCTGCGCCACAGGTGGAGGATTAGCCTATTGAGCTGCGGAGCCAGCCTGCTGTCATATTTCTTAATGGGAACATTCTGGTAATTTCAATGCATAAACAACACTGTTTCTATACAAAACTTCACGTTAATTATATATCAGTGTAAGATGTTCTCTTTAGAATGATGATTTTTCCTAAAGAATTCAAGTTAGTTCTATTATCTATCCATCTATCTAACATAATTTATCCTTGCATCACGGTTGTGAAGAATTTGAGGCTTATGTTTTGAATTACATTAACTAATAGGAACCAGATAAAATAAAAACTATGACCAAAAAGCCAAACCTTGTAAAATTCGTATTTGAAATTTCATTTTCTTATTTAATCCAGTGCTTAAATAGGATTTAGCTTAAAGTTTGCCTCTGCCTTCAAATCATGGATACTTCAAAGAATTTTTTAAAAACATGAAGGGAAGCCTATGGCATAATTCTGTACTGAAAATTTCAAAATTGATTTCCGGCATGCCAGTATTATCCCAATTCTTTCCAATGTGCTTAAATTGAAATCCTTAACATTATCCTAAGAGACACTTGCAAATGACACCTTGCACAATTAGGCTGCTATGCAAAAACTTCCATGCTCTGAAGGAATAAGTAGATGACTAAACCACTCCCTATTTTGCACATTCAGAAACCACTGTACATTTAAGTGTCAACAATGAGAATAGATGTTGAATACATGATAGTTTAGAAATGAACAACCAAAATAAGTGAAAGCTCTGAAACACAGGTTTTCAGAATGAAAAAGGTGTGTACCATTTATTAATCCACTCAAAAATCAATTACAGAAATCATGTTCCTACGTCCCTTCAACATTTTTCATAAATATTAACTCTTCCTATCTTTTAATATATTGCTTGGAAACTTAAGCTTTTCAGAGACTTTTCTGTAACACAACATCTTTTCTTTAGATGTTTCTCCTCTTTATTCCGCGTAAGAATCAATTATAGGCCGGCGCTGCGGCTCACTAGGCTAATCCTCCGCCTTGCGGCGCCGGCACACCGGGTTCTAGTCCCGGTCGGGCGCCGGATTCTGTCCCGGTTGCCCCTCTTCCAGGCCAGCTCTCTGCTGTGGCCAGGGAGTGCAGTGGAGGATGGCCCAAGTGCTTGGGCCCTGCACCCCATGGGAGACCAGGAGAAGTACCTGGCTCCTGCCATTGGATCGGCATGGTGCGCCGGCCGCAGCACACTGGCCGCAGCGGCCATTGGAGGGTGAACCAACGGCAAAGGAAGACCTTTCTCTCTGTCTCTCTCTCTCACTGTCCACTCTGCCTGTCAAAAAAAAAAAAAAAAAATCATTAAAAAAAAAAAAGAATCAATTATAATTATATTGCCAGAATTTCAGCATTTATAATTTCCCACATACTTTGAATCATCTTTTGAAGTCGTGTAACATGAAAGCATGTTTTTCTTTTGTAAATCATTTTCTAATTAAATAATATCATGTGCCCTGAGTCACTGGACTCCAGTTCCGTAGGGACTGGCCCTACTCCTTGTTCTGAGAACCAACATGGGCCAGCGCCGTGGCTCAATAGGCTAATCCTCTGCCTGCAGCGCCGGCGCACCGGGTTCTAGTCCCAGTCTGGGTGCCGGATTCTGTCCCAGTTGCCCCTCTTACAGGCCAGCTCTCTGCTGTGGCCCGGGAGGGCAGTGGAGGATGGCCCAAGTCCTTGGGCCCTGCACCCGCATGGGAGACCAGGAGAAGCACCTGGCTCCTGGCTTCGAATCAGCACAGTGCGCTGGCCGCAGCAGCCATTGGAGGGTGAACCAATGGTAAAGGAAGACCTTTCTCTGTTTCTCTCTCTCTCTCTCACTGTGCACTCTGCCTGTCCAAAAAAAAAAAAGAACCAACATGAAGTGCACAACAACAGTGGTTCCCTTCAGTCACTGTACAATTATACAGGCACTTCTGGGAGAGGATAGGGTTAGGAGGAGATACGGTAAATCAACCTTCAGGGTACTCTTCCAGGGGGAAAAAATGGGCAAATCTTAAATTCACTACAATGTTTTTAAGATATGTTTTCCTCAAGTGTAGACCATGTCTAGCTATGCTCCACATTAATCATCATGAGTTTTAAAATGACATGGTCCTTTGACAGACAAATGCATGAAAAACAGGGAAGGGGAATGGTGGAAATTTGTTTCTAAAGCTGTGCATAAAGTCTTGCATTAATCCTCTTCCTCCTAGGAGTCTCGATGTGCACCTAGAAACTAGTAGGTTAAAAAGTAAATATTCAAAAAGCATGTGTATCAGTTTCTTTCAATAAATCACTCCCCCAATAATGACTGCTGAGTCTTAAAAAAAGAGAAAAAATAAATTTTTATTGAAACTAAAACTTCAAGTAAGTATTATGTAAAATATTAAAACCTCTGGATAAATACAAAAAAAATTTTAAAAATTAATCTTACAAAGGACAATTGCACTATGACTTTTGAGACACCTAAATTATCCTCACCTTGACATTACAATTCTGCTATTTCTTGGTTCCATGCAACTAGGTTTGTTCCCAACAGCACTAGACAGAAATGTCAATCTAAGAGCTGTCTGAGTTACAGATCAATCTTTACTGTTATTTTCATTAAACAGCTGGTTTACAGAAGTTAAAATATAACACAGAAGCTACTGTGTTAGAGTATGCTGGGTATCCAATTTTTCTACCACTCTAAGAAATTCTCATCAGCCTGAAACCCAGAACTGAGGACTTTCTTTGAGTTAGAAAAACAACTTCCCCAACCATCTCCATGATTGTTAGTATCTTGCCATAGGAACAGACTAGGAATCTTCCATCAGGTATCAAATTCATAAGACAGGTTTCTGAGGAAGGCAGATTATTAGAGGAAATCCAAGAAGTTCCCTGTCCTCAATGTTTTCAAGAGATTCTCAAATTTGGTGTTCATCAGGATAAATAGGTGGGGTGGGGTGTGGGAGGAGTAGGGGAGGATTTCTTAAAATTTATATTCCTGGAATCTATGCTAGACTTACCAAGACAAAAATTCCAGTGTTACAATAACATGCATTTGAAACATTATTCCAAAGTGGTTCTGGTGCCCACTAAAGTTCAGGAGGCACCATCTAGTACACTAGTGGCACAATACCACTGGGTCAGGTTCCATTCTCACACCCTAACCATGTTAAAATCTTCAGATTCTTTATACCATCTGAGGGAGGCTGCTATATTGGTGGTCCCCAGAGAACCATAATTCCTGATAATCATTTGTTTGTGTAATTCTGTCCAGTGTTGACTCTGGATTGGCTATGTGCCCTTCTTTAGCCATTCTGACATTAAACATAGGCTTGATAAGGAATTGAACCTTAGGCATCATCTTCAGAGGATCCTCCAGGAAGCCAACAGACATGCAATCACAAGTCTAGCAACTCAGGCTAGACTACTGGGAGATGAGAAGCCTCTGGAGGATGAGAAGCAGTCTTGTACACTCCTGTTCCAGTGCAACACCAGCTGAATGAAGACTTGTGGATGACTCCAACTATGCCACAGAAGACTTGCCAAATTGATAACCCACATAATGGCCTTTAAGAAACTGAGTTTTGAAAATTAACTGAAATGTGATCCCTGTTGAACATGGTGGTGGGAATGGGAGAGGGAAGAGATGTATAATTTGGGACATGCTCAGGCTGACTTGCCCCAAGTGGTGGAGTTGGAAGCATACCAGGGGATTCCAATTCAATCCCATCGAGGTGGCATGTACCAATGCCATCTCACTGTTCCAGGTGATCAGTTTCAGTTCACAGTTGGTCATGGTGAAGGGACTGGGAGTCAAAGGGAGCACATAGACAAGTCTAGTACCTGCTAATGCTAACTGATGGAGTAAATAAAGGGGAGAGTGATCCAACATGGGAAGTGAGATACTCAGCAGACTCATAGAATGGCAGATGTCCTAAATAGCACTCTGGCCTCAGAATCAGCCCTAAAGGCATTCGGAGCTGGCTGAAAAGCTCATGAGAGTATTTCAGGCATGGAAAGCCAAGACACTCTGGCAAAAGATCTCTGCGAGTGAGATCCCAGTGGAAAGAACAGGCCATCAAAGAAGGAGGTACCTTTCTCTGAAGGGAGGAGAGAACCTCCACTTTGACTATGAGCTTGTCTAAACAAGATAAGAATCGGAGAACTCAGAGGGCTTCCATAGCCTTGGAAACTCATGACTGGAGCATAGGGAGATTACTGATGCCATAGACAGGAGTGTCAATTGGTAAAGTCAACAACAGGAGTCACTGTGCACTTACTCCTCATGTAGGATCTCTATCCTTAATGTGCTGTACATTGAGATTTAATGCTATAACGAGTACTCAAACAATATATTTCACTTTGTGTTTCTATGGGGGTGCAAACTGTTGAAATCCTTACTTAATGCATACTAAACTGATCCTCTGTAAAAAAAAAAAAAAAAAAAAAAAAAAAAAAGAAATTATCAATTCCCAGCTTGACTCTCACTGGGATTAAACATGACAATAGGTCTGCTCTGATTTCATCATCATTTTAAAAAATCATCTATTATTTTTCACTTTATGTTTCTGTGTGGGAGCAAACTGTTGAAATCCATACTTAATGTATACTAAGCTGATCTTCTGTATATTAAGATAATCGAAAATGAATCTTGATGTGAATGGAAGGGGAGAGGGAGTGGGAAAGGGGAGGGTTGTGGGTGGGAGGGACGGTATGGGGGGAAAGCCATTGTAATCCATAAGTCGTACTTTGGAAATTTATATGCATTAAATAAAAGTTAAAATAAAAAAAAAAAAAAAAAAAAAGAAACTGAGTTTTGAGATAGTGCATTATAAAGAAATAGATAAGTGAAGCAACATTGGTTAAGGCTTTTAAAAATGTTGTATCAAGTGATATAATCTCTAAAAATGTATTACTGATAGGTGACCTTTTTTGACTTTGTAAAAAGGTTTATTTGGCATGGACAACTGGAACAGTGGTTAAGATGCCACTTGAGATGCCCCATATCTCATATCAGAGTACCTGGCTTGAGCTCTGGCTCCTCTGCTTCCAATTCAGTTTCCTGCTAATGCGCATCCTGGAAGGCAGCTGATGATGGCTTAAGTATTGGGTCCCTGTTACCCACATGGGAGACCTAGATTGAGCTGCATACTCCTGGCTTCCTCTTGGCCCAGCACTGACTGCCTGTGGCATTTGAGGAGTGAACTAGTATATGATCTCTGCCTTTATGCCATACGACTCTCGAAGTTACTCATTTTTTTATAAAGATTTATTTATTTATTTATTTGAAAGGCAGAGTTACAGAGAGGCAGAGGTAAAGAGATAGAAAGGTCTTCCATCAACTAGTTCACCCCTAAGATGGCCACAATGGCCGGAGCTGTGCTGATCCAAAATCAGGAGCCAGGAGATTCCTCTAGGTCTCCCATTAGGATGCAGGGGCCCAAGGACTTGGGCCACCTTCCACTGCTTTCCTAGGCCATAACTGGATGAGAGCTGGGTCAGAAATGGAGCAGCTGGGACTTGAACTGGTGCCCATATGGGATGCTGGCACTGCAAGCGGCAGATTTACCCACTATGTTACAGTGCCAGCCTCTGTAGTTACTCTTATAACACGTAAAGGCAGCTCTGAATTTCTTGTAAGTCAGAGTGAAAGTAGATTCAGGATACATTAGAGATTTCTCAAGTTTGGAGGTCACATTTCAGGATCAAGAGATCCTGTAAGTCTGGCTTCTGGTGGAGGCTGGCCAAGGCAGGGTTGTAAGCCAGGAAGCATAGAGAGATAGCTTAATTGAACACTTAGGAAGCAAACTGACCTAAATGCCTCACACACATTAACTTACTTGTAAAGTAAATTTTGTCACCTTTGTTTTGCAAATTAAAAAAAAAAGTGAGACCTTAGAGAGGTTGAAGAGGTTTCCACGATGACATAATTAGTAACTGTCCAAAACCATAAAAGTATAGTAGTCATTCCAAATTTAAAACCTATTAAAAATTGCAATCATCCTAGCCAAGCACAGATGATTCTCACCAAGTTATCTCTCATTCTTCTAATTCTTATGCTCCTTCTGCTTTTGCCCCACATTGTTAGGCTCTGAAGAGACCCCAAGGTTTCTGATGCAGACATCATAGTTGCTAGGTGCTGGTGCTTTGACTGCCTAACAAGATATATTTCTTTGTTCCAGTTAGATGTGAAAGGCATTCCTGACTTCAAAAGATTAAAGACACAGTGACTTTCCATTGCTTTGCCATTTATAGAAAACCTGTAATCATAAAGGCATATAATTAAGCCTGTTCTTTCTACTTTCACAAAGAAACAATCAAATGATCAAACCTATCCACTCATCCTCTGTCTCCAAAAAGGGATTTTAGATCAAGTTTACAAAAAATGATTTCTTGACTCTGATGAACTATATATACATATTGCCAGAATTATACACATAGGATGCTTGAATGTTATGCTATGTACATTGTACATCAATAAAGTTGATTAGAAAATAAAGGTTTTTTTAAAAGAATTACTCTCAAAACAATAACTCAGAAAATGGGAAAATACCCCAGTGGCTATTTAAAGATTCTAAAATTTTTGTCTTAAGACAAATCTGGACAGAGTAAATTTAAATTTTATTAATAAAATTTAGAGTTAAGAAAAAACACTAAAATTTAAGTATAGTCAAACATTTTACAACAGAGATTATCAATTTTTTTCTGTAAAGGGTCAGAAAGTTAATATTTTAGGCTTTGCAAGCCATATAGTATCTGTTACAAAAACTCAGTTCTACTATCTTGGCATAAAAGCAGTCACAGACAATATGTAAATAAGTAAGTGTGGCTGTGTTCCAACAAAACTTTATTCACAAAACCAGACACTGGCCCAATGTGACCCACATGCTACAGCTTGCTAACTCCTGATCTGTTGCTTTCTGTACAGCAAATAAGCAAAGGAGGAAGACAATAAAGAAAACTCTCCATCCAACAGAAAACTGTGAGCAGGTAAAAAGTAAAAAAAAAATTGTATCCAAGATAAAGAAAAAAAATCCAACTCGATCAGTAATCACAATAAATGTCAACAAGTTAAATTCAACTATCTGAATGCTAATATATCAGAATGAAGAAATATTCTTTTTAAAAAGAGCCAAATAAAAGTCAGCTACAGTAAGTATAAGATACATACTAGAAGGAAAAGACTAAAAAAAAGTTGGAGAAAGATATGCCACCTTCTAAGTTAAGCAACAAAAAACTAGGGATAAACTGAAACATTACAAAGTAAATGAAAAGAGTAATCATATAACAATGAAGACTCAGAATATAAAAAGCAAAAACAGCCAAAATTAAAAAATTCACATATTTATAATGATAGTAGGTAATTTTAACATGGGAGAATTTAACACAGATTTTTTTCAGAAGTTGATAAACCAGTCAAAAATAAAAGTAGTAAGCCTATAGATTTTAACAAGTTTTTCAATCAATTCTTATTTATGTATAAAGAGGGGACATGTAGTATCCTTTGTTTTCAAGCACACATTAGAAAAAAATTCTTAAGTTAACTGTTTATTAAGTGACAAAAGAGATCAATAAATTTGAAAAAACGTTATGCAGGGGCCACATTCTCTGACAATACTCAGATATAAACAGAAACTCTAATATAACACAATGGCTTAAAGAAATTACAATGAGGATTATAAAACACTCTGTAATAAGAGTTTATATCTGGCGGCAGAGGAGACTGACAATAACTGTTAGTAAAAAATTAATATGTATTATATTTATACATTAAATATACTGATATAATAAAACCTATGTTAAGTGCTATGAAAGAAAGAGCACCAACAGAACTTACCACAATCTGGGGCTGTTAGGTTAGGTTTCTCTGAGAAAATGAGATTTGGGAGGAGGAGGAAAGAAGTAGATGCCTATTCCTGCAAAGGAAAGAATGAGTAAAAGGGCCCTTAGGACAAAGGGAGCAAGGGATATTTAGGGAACCAAAGGTAGACAGTCGCACTAAAGTACAGAATCAAGAGAGTAAAGTAAGACAAGGATAAATTACACTTAAAAGTAAACTTCCGGGGCCAGCGCTGTGGCGCATTGGGTTAAAGCCCTGGCCTGAAGCGCTGGCAGCCCACATGAGTGCTGGTTCTAGTCCCGGTTGTTCCTTTTCCAGCTTTCTGCTTTGGCCTGGGAAAGTAGTAGAAGATGGCCCAAGTCCTTGGGCCCCTGCACCCACGTGGGAGACCTGGAAGAAGCCTCTAGCTCCTGGCCTTGTATGGGCACAGCTCCAGCTGTTGTGGTTATCTGGGGAGTGAACCAGTGGATGGAAGACCTCTCTCTCTGTCTCTACCTCTCTCTGTAACTCTTTCAAATACATAAATAAATCATTTTTTTAAAAAAAGCAAACTTCTGCAAATTGAAAATAGAAGAAAACAAAGACTGCTTGTAGTCAGAAATCTTTTCAAATACAGAAAAGCAGTATTCTCATTTAACTGGAAAAGTTTTAGAAAGGTATTCTAAGTTTATCATTTTCAATAACTTCTCCATTGTTTTCTCTCAATTGCCAGTATTTGGGTCGTATAAATAATTTCTCTAAATCCTATTGTAAATTTAATAATTTTTACTTAGTTAAGGTAATAGAAATTAAAATCACTCATACTTTATACCAATTATTACATAACCTTCTACCTGTTATGATTGTGGTTCACTGGTCCTAGTATTCATGAAATAACACAAAAACCTCAACTGTGGAACTAAACGGTTCTAAATTCAAGGATGTTACTTGTGCCTTTTAATTCACAGATTCCACATTGTAAGATGAAATTATAATTAAACCTGATGACTGAGATTTTAGACGGTGTAAGTAATAAACTATGCAGAGGCAGAATGTTATAAAATGATAGAATGAAGAGTCTTGATATGAAGAGTCCAAGTTCCACCTGTGTAAGAGCTGTGTGACTTTGGGCAAGTTATTTAACATCTCACTGCTTAGGTTTTCTCATGATATGACTTTAAAATAATGTATACCCTCATAGTTTTGAGAACTTAGTAAGTCATGTATTTAGTATTTCATAAATATGAATTACCATTTGCAATAAAAATGAAATTGTTCTTGTTGTTCTATTCACGGGAAAAGCCCCTTCTAATAACTTATAAACAAGATTCAAGAGGCCTTCTTTGAGGGCCTTCTGTCCTTATCCAAGTGATTACTACTCACAATCATGAGGCTTTTCACTTTCCTCTATGAGGCAGTAGATGCTGGAACATATTAGCAAACAAAACTTCATTTTTTTTTTTTAGTAAAAGCAGGCATTTTATTGAGAGAGGAGTCTCCAGTTGCACCAGTCAGGGGGCTGGGGAAGGAAGGCTGGCTCCAAGGGAGGAGGTGCCCCTCCCACACAGTTGGAAAGTGCAAGCTCTCTGATCACACAAAATGGCACCCAAAAAATGTGTTGTTTATGATGAGCTAGTTTAAGGGATTAAAATTACATCCAATCAATGGGGCACAATGAGTCATAAAAATATTCACTTTTGATTCTGCAGGCGGGGGTTAACAGCCACTCAGGGAGCCAGGGATAGAAATAACTGTACAATCAGCAAGCTGTGGGCCTTATCACTGGCTCTGCAGGATCATTAATTTGTCCTGAAAGGTAGAATTATTTGATAGGGACTAGCAGAACTTCTGAGATTCCTTTTAAATAACAAATTTCATTTAAAGTTTCCATCATTATACATTTATAAAATTACAGGATGTTTTCACTGATTATAATTTTGTATTTCTTTTTTTTTAACTTTTATTTAATGAATATAAATTTTCAAAGTACAGCTTATGGATTACAATGGCTTCCCCCCCATAACTTCCCTCCAACCCGCAACCCTCCCCTTTCCCTCTCCCTCTCCCCTTCCATTCACATCAAGATTCATTTTCAATTCTCTTTATATACAGAAGATCAGTTTAGTATATATTAAGTAAAGATTTCAACAGTTTGCACCCACATAGAAACACAAAGTGAAAAATACTGTTTGAGTACTAGTTATAGCATTAAATCACAATGTACAGCACATTAAGGACAGAGATCCTACATGAGGAGTAAGTGCACAGTGACTCCTGTTGTTAACTTAACAAATTGACACTCTTGTTTATGGCATCAGTAATCACCCTAGGCTCTTGTCAGGAGTTGCCAAGGCTATGGAAGCCTTTTGAGTTCACTAACTCTGATCATATTTAGACAAGGTCGTAGTCAAAGTGGAAGTTCTCTCCTCCCTTCAGAGAAAGATCTCCTTCTTTGATGACCTGTTCTTTCCACTGGGAATCTCACTCGTGGAGATCTTTCATTTAGGTTTTTTTTTTTTTCCACCAGAGTGTCTTAGCTTTCCATGCCTGAAATACTCTCATGGGCTTTTCAGCCAGATCTGCGTGCCTTAAGGGCTGATTGTGAGGCCAGAGTGCTGTTTAGGACATCTGCCATTCTATGGGTCTGCTGTGTATCTCGCTTCCCATGTTGGATTGTTCTCTCCCTTTTTCATTCTATCAGCTAGTATTTGCAGACACTAGTCTTGTTTATGTGCCCCCTTTGGCTCTTAGTCCTATCATTATGATCAACTGTGAACAGAAATTGATCACTGGGACTGGTGAGATGGCAGGAATTTGGAAAACATTATGCTGAGTGAAATAAGCCAGTCCCAAAGGGACAAATATCATATGTTCTCCCTGATCGGTGACAACTAACTGAGCACCAAAAAGGAAACCTGTTAAAGTGAAATGAACACTATGAGAAACGGTGATTTGATCAGCCCTTGCCCTGACTGTTGATGAACAACTTAATACGTTATCCCTCTTAGTATTTTTTTTTGTTTGTTCTACTTAATACTTTTGGTCGAATACTGTAATCCATACACAGTTATTCTTAAGTGTTGAAACTTAACTGAAAAGTGATCCCTATTAAATATAAGAGTGGGAATAAGAGAGAGAAGAGATGTGCAATTCGGGACATGTTCAAGCTGACTTACCCCAAACGGTAAAGTTAGAAACATACCAGGGGATTCCAATTCAATCCCATCAAGGTGGCATGTACCAATGCCATCTCACTAGTCCCAGTGATCAATTTCTGTTCACAATTGATCATAATTTTGTATTTCTAAAATGAATGCTAAGCTGTATTCAAATTCAGGGTCTTATATGTAGATCAATGTACTTGGTGTATCTGATGTAAGTTTTATCTGTTTACTCTTTCAGATAGAACATTAAAAAATATCACAAAACTGAAACATTGCAACACTAAGCAAAACTGGGTCCACCTTACAAAGTTTTGTTGAATCTGAGTTAGACTGAAGATGAAATTCAGTATCTTTCCACCAAAAACAAAAAGTATGCCTCTTTTACAGAATCCCAGAAACTGAATCACATGAAGGCAATCAAATTTTAAAAAATAAAAAAAAAAAGGGCCGGCGCCGTGGCTCACTAGGCTAATCCTCCGCCTAGTGGCGCCGGCACACCGGGTTCTAGTCCCGATCGGGGCACCAGATTCTGTCCTGGTTGCCCCTCTTCCAGGCCAGCTCTCTGCTGTGGCCAGGGAGTGCAGTGGAGGATGGCCCAAGTGCTTGGGCCCTGCACCCCATGGGAGACCAGGAAAAGCACCTGGCTCCTGGCTCCTGCCATCGGATCAGCGCGGTGCGCCGGCCGCAGCGCGCTGGCCGCGGCGGCCATTGGAGGGTGAACCAATGGCAAAGGAAGACCTTTCTCTCTGTCTCTCTCTCTCTCACTGTCCACTCTGCCTGTCAAAAAAAAAAAAAAAAAGCTGGAAACTTAACCAATTCAATTAGGCCAAATTTAGAAGGCTACAGAGTGGAATGTGTCTCCTTGGCTTTGGGCCTACTTAGCATCGAAACTTCCATTAGGATGGATATTAGGACTCTAAAAGAGGCGCTAGTAAGAATAACCCAATTCTTAAAAATAGGTAGTTTGATAAGACCTTGCTGCTATCATTCCTGTTTCAATTAGCATAGGGCCAATTCTGATGCCAAATTCACAAATTGGCTAATATTCTAATGCATGATTTTCTTCTTGGTTAATTAACTACAGACAACCCCAAAGTGTACCAAATCATCTTTTAGACATAAAATAAATTAGCTGTGAAATATTCTCCATGAAATATAATTTTTACAAGCAAAAACAACTTTGAAATACAGGATACTTTTTTTAAATTTTTTTTTTAAATTTTTTAACAGGCGGAGTGGACAGTGAAAGAGAGAGACAGAGAGAACGGTCTTCCTTTGCCGTTGGTTCACCCTCCAGTGGCTGCCCCGGCTGGTGTGCTGCGGCCGGCGCATTGCGCTGATCTGAAGCCAGGAGCCAGGTACTTCTCCTGGTCTCCCATGGGGTGCAGGGCCCAAGCACTTGGGCCATCCTCCACTGCACTCCCTGGCCACAGCAGAGAGCTGGCCTGGAAGAGGGGCAACCGTGACAGAATCCGAAGCCCCGATCGGGACTAGAACCCGGTGTGCCAGCGCCGCAGGCGGAGGATTAGCCTATTGAGCTGCGGCTCTGGCCGATACTTTTTTTTTTTTTTTTTTTTTTTTGACAGGCAGAGTGGACAGTGAGAGAGAGAGACAGAGAGAAAGGTCTTCCTTTGCTGTTGGTTCACCCTCCAATGGCCGCCGCGGCTGGTGCATCGCGCTGATCCGATGGCAGGAGCCAGGTACTTCTCCTGGTCTCCCATGGGGTGCAGGGCCCAAGCACTTGGGCCATCCTCCACTGCACTCCCTGGCCACAGCAGAGAGCTGGCCTGGAAGAGGGGCAACTGGGAAAGAATCCGGTGCCCCGACCGGGACTAGAACCCGGTGTGCCGGCGCCGCAAGGCGGAGGATTAGCCTAGTGAGCCGCGGCGCCGGCCTAATACTTTTTTTAATAATAATTTTCTGCACAATTTGACAGAATATCTGGGTTTAAAGGCTGAGATGAAATTTTTAATCATCAGACTCATTTTTCTAATGAAGAAACAAAATTTCAGGAAGGACTATGCTATCAAGAACTCAATAGTAACGGTTTAATACATAAATCAATTACAAGAAAGGATAATTTCTAACAAAACTTCTAGGTTCTAATACTTCAAAAGACTAAGTTCTTTGGCCATTACAAGTGTATAAACAGTGGCCCCAGATATGAATACCAACATCTGCCCAGTGCCAGCCATTATAAGTAAACAGAAAATTGCAGAATCAACCAGATATAAGCAACAGAGCTAGTTCATTAACTTAAATTAGACCTAGACTTAAACTGGGGGAAAGTGCTTTGCTACTTAAACAATAATTGGGGTTCTCTTGTTTTGTAATGGATGATGTATGTGAATACTGGATTACTGGGAAGTCATTCTGCTTTACTTAAACATTGAAAGAGAATGGTAGTAGTAGTAATATAGGGCGAACGTTGCAATGCAGTGGGTTAAGTCACGTGTTGAATTGTTGGCAACCCATATCAGAGTCCCGGCTACTCTGTGTCCAATCCAGCTCCCTGCTAATGTGCCTGAAAAAGCAGTGGAAGATGGCCCAACTGCTTGAGCCCCTGCCACCCACGTGAGAGACCAGGATGGAGTTCTTGGCTTCCTACTTAGGCCTGGTTTTTGTTCTCTTTCTCTCTCTCTCTCTCTCTTTCTTTCTCTCTCTCTCTCTCTCTCTCTCTCCCTGTCACACTGCTGTTTAAATAAATAAATAAACCTTTAAAAATATAAAATATACATTTAAGAAAGTAATATTAATAACACAGTAGTAATCATAATGGTAATGATGCCTCCCACATAGCACTTTAAGTACTGGGTACTATACTAAGCACCCATGAATATACTCATGAATGTATGGTTACTCTCACTTTACAAATGAAGAAACAAGGTACAAAGAGGTGAAGTAATTTATCCAATGCCCCACAGCTAGTAAAAAACAAAGTCAGAATTCAAACTTACAAAGCCTGATTTCAGAGTAAAACTAGTTCGTTCCACTTAAAGAATTAAACTAACACATAGAAATGGTACCAAAGACATAAAAATTAACATTGAATAATTTTCAACTGAAAAAAGAATACAATAGTCACTTTGTTCTTCTTCCCTTTTAAAACCTGAGTCCTAAAATGACAATATATATTTTTCATCTTTGTATATATTACATCTTATTTTCCCACAACCTATCCCACTAAGTAAACTCTGTTTTTCTAGTTCCCATAGAAGTGAGAAATGAAACCACTGCATCCACGTAGATTAAGTACAGGACTAACAACTAGAGCTGCCTACATACACATGACTACTATTTGTGCCAAGAAATTCTTCCCAAAAAGATAAGGACCAAAATAAGTTAAATAAGTTCATTGTTTCTTCAAGAACTTTCTAAAAAATCATTTACTCCAACAATAGACTACTGAAACAATGCCCCTTTCAGGATATTCCTTCCATTCGGCAAACAACTCACTTATTAAAATACATATTCACAAGATTTGATAAAGATCACGGGCTAATCCAAAAATTATTATACCATGAACCTTGCCCATATTCAATAAGATTATTGTTTATAGCCCTTGTCTATATTACTGTGGAACAGCGGTCTTTCCACTTTTAACTTGTTGAACATTATGGTTAGTAGTGCATTAAAGCTGTGATTATAAAGCAAATTGAAATTGTTATTGTAAAAATTAAAGGAAAAAAAGGAAGGAAGGAGAGGGATTGAGGGAGAGAGGGAAGTACGGCTATCTTTGTAGAATTGTATGTACGAAATATATGAAATCTATTCTCTTCATATTAACAAAAATTTTAAAAAAGATCCACCTTAAACACTTCAAGATTACACCCCAAATTCTACAATATTCACCCATACCCTCTCTTATGTAGAGCTTAAGAAGATTCCATCAAGATTTGGTTCTTTCTAACTGTACAAAGTAAGCAATAAAATTAGTTTTGCTGCATCAACAGGCTTCTTTGAAGTTGGCATTCAACAGAAGAGAAAATCCTATTCCATTTCAGTTGTGCTCTTATCATCAAGTCCGTTCTAAATTTTTTTTCTTTCATGCTTACATTAAGCCACAGGTTAAATATTCTAGAAGATTTTTATGATTATAGAAAAAGGTAAATATAAACCAGAAATTCAAAGGGGAGCCAAATAAGAATCTGATAAAAGATTCAGTATGAGACTTCAAATTGCATTTGTTATAGCCACAGTTTAATCTAAATTAGGCTAATTACACAGTTTGAAACGGTCTTATGGTATCACTGAAATTCAGATTTAAAAAGAATAGAAAAGGAAAAAAAAAAAAGGAAAAGAAACTCTTGAAATGCCAAAGCTTATTTTGCCATTTGAGTGGATTCTATAAGAAAATTTTTGCCTCATTTAATTTACATACCTGAGTGTTATATATCAAATATGAATATATAAAATATTTAATCTTTAAAGAATAGCTTTAAAAATAATTCAAGCATTTATACACCCAAAAATTATCTATAACAAAATTAATCATTTTGATATCACTTTTCACTTATTTACAGTCATTTTATTAGACTTGTTATCTGTAGAATTGATATAATTAAATGTATAATTAATTAATCTGCATAATTCGTGAATGGTTAAGAATGTTAAGAATGTTATACTACTATAGTTTAATGATCTGTGATTACTTAAAAATTTACTGTATATGGTTAAATGATCATTTTTCCATTCAATTATTGTTTATAGCCATTGTCTATATTCCCACTAAACTAGAATTTTTTAGCTTAAAAAAAGTTTCTAACAAGGGCCGGCATCGTAGCTTAGCAGGTAAAGCTGATTCCACCAGCATCCCAAATGGGCATTGGTTCGAGTCCCAGCTGTTCCACTTCCAATCCAGCTCCCTGCTAATGGCCTGGGAAAAAAGCTGTGGAAGATGGCTCAAGTTCTTGAATCCCTGCACCCACGTGAATGACCTTGAAGAAACTCCTGGCTTCAGCCTGGCCCAGCCTTGGCTGTTGCATCCATTTGGGGAGCGAACCAGCAGATGGAAGATCTTTTTCTGAGTCTGTCTGTCTCCAACCCCTGTAACTCTGCCTTTCAAGTAATAAAATAAATCTTTACAAAAGATATTTCTAACCAGTCTTTATCCTAGTTGTACTTTATTTTGTCTCTTTCCATGCATCACACTTTTCCTTAGAAAAGATTATTTGGAAAACATTTAACAAAAACAGATAAAAGTAATAAGTTTTAGCATCCACAGTACATTGGGATGAATAAAGTTCACAATACTGCATTGTAGCATTATATATTTTATAAAGAAGAGCTGAAATAGTAGAACACAAAGAAAAGGAAATAGAAATGCTAGTAGCCTGATTTGATCAATTTATACTATACACATGTGTTCACATAATGTGCTGTAATTCATAAAAAATGTACAGTATTTTATACTAATCAATTTTTTAAAAAAATCAGGATTAAATCAGATAAGAACTAATAGAATAAAGCATTAAATTGGGAGCAGGCATTTAGCCTGGAATGGTAACAAACTCAGGTCTCACATCACAGTGCCTGGGGTCAATTCCTGGCTCCTGTTCCTGACTGCAGCTTTCAGTCACATCAGACCCTGGGAGAAAGCAGGTGATGGCTCAAGTAGTTTGATTCTGTCACCCATGTAGGAGATCAGGATTGAATTCTCATATCCTAGCTCCAGCACATGCCCAGTTCTAGCTGTTATGAGCTTTTGGAAAGTGAACAAGCACATGGAAGTTCTCTTCTTTGTGTGTGTGTGTATGTTTCAAACAAAAAATAATTTTCAAAATAAAATGTGTTTAGATAATTATTATGTCTATCTTCTAGTAAAAGTTTTTTAAAATATACTAATGTAGGGTCATTGTTGTGGCATTGCAGGTTAAGGCATAGCGATGCCAGCATCCCATGTGGATGCTGGTTCGATTCGCAGCTGCTCCACTTCAGATCCAGTTCTGTGCTAATACACCTGGGAAAGTAGTGGAAGATGGTCCAAGTCCTTGGGCCCCTGCACCCATGTGGAAGATCTAGAAGAAGCTTCTGACCTGGCTTCAGCCTGGCCCAGCCCTGGCCATTGCGGCCATTTGGGTAGTGAACCAGTGGGTGGAAGACCTCTCTCTCTCTCTCTCTCTCTCTCTTCCTCTGCCTCACCTTCTCTGTAACTCTTTCAAGTAAAAAAAAATCTTTAAAAAAAAAAAAGAGGCCTTTAACAAGGATTTCTCACATTGAAATATGTATGTCAAATATGTATGTGTCTGTGTAGGTATACACATGTGCATGTACATACAAATGTGTGTGTATACACATAAGTCATCTCCCCAGGTAAGAGAAATCACTGCAACATAAGATCCCAGTTATTTTTTTTTCATAGATTGCCAACACCAACCATTTCAATAATTACTATCACTCCCTATGGAGTATTACTTACTAATCATGTACCATGTTTTGCTATTAATGCTGTTGGAGCAATACAGTATAGGAGAAGCAACATGAAACTAAAAAGGGAGTAGGCTTACATCTGAGATTTCTTAATCTAAATCAGGGGAAATAACTTAATCTCATGAAGCCTCAGCTTACATATCTAGAAATGAGTAATAAACCCACCCATATGACATACTTGCAGTGAATACTGAAAGATACAATGTACAAGGTACAGGTCTCTCCCTGGTACACAGCAGCAATTTGTCCATAAATGTTTGTTACCTACTATGCATGTTACCTACTATGGTTCCTGATGATTATGGTCCTAAAGATCTATAAGATATTAAAGTACTTCCTAAATAATTAAAGAAGATTAATTATGCATCAAGATCTTTAGGTTCATATCCTTTCAACCAATAATTCTACTTCCAGGAAACCACCCAGAGGAAATAATTAGAGATATAAAATATTCACGTATAAAGATATTATTCAAAATTTCATTTTTAATATCAAAAATTAGACACAATCTAAGTATCCAAGTTTTATACTACATGTGTATGATTGCTACTAAATATTATATAAACTATTAAAATATGCATGAAGATAAAGGGCATCCAAAAATGCTCACAAAAATTAAATTAAAGCAATAGCCTATATACCTACATCTCAAGTATGTTAACAATTATATTCATGTGTATCTATGTATACACACACATAGAAATACAGAAGAAAAGAGTTTAGAGAAAATGCATCAAAATATTAACAATGACCATTTCTGAATGATGACAAAGCAGGTGATTTTTATGGCTTTCATTTTTATATGAATGAATTTTCCAATTCTACTGCACACATGAGTAACTTTGATACTCAGAAAACATAAAATATAAAAGTACACTGCATTACTTAATACAGTATTATTTTATTATTTAAGATAGTCTATATGTCATTTTATGCATTATTATTTAAAACAGTCCAGTTTTTAAAGACGATCTTTTTCATTGTACCTCATCTTCCAAAAAAATTTGGTATAGCTGACAAAAATATATACAAAAAACTAAAACATTATAAATGAAGAAATTAAGATAAAAATAAAGCAAAATGTAGAAACCCACTCATACACAGTAGATGTGTATACTTGTGTCATTTAAGAAACTGAGAACTGAAGGGAGTTTTTCAGCTTTCTCAGGAAGGATAGTATTGCAGTTATGGTAGACATTATTTTACATGTATATTAGGAGTGCTATTTAAATGAATTAAATGAATCACAGTTATGTGAATGGAAAGAAAGGAGGCAGATGCAGCACAGCAGGGAGACTATGACTCACACTGATATAGAATATTCTGTCTGAAGATCTGGAACACAGAAGCTTTCGGCTCCAAACTCAAAAGAAGATAAGGCCTTTGAAAGCCTGGTTGCTGGTATGGTTGGTTGAAGCTATGTATATACATTGAAATGTTACACTATACTCATTAAAAATGTGCAAGTGTTACATGTGAATCTAGATTTTTCTAAATGAATTTTAAAAAATGATCCAGGAATCAAGACCTATAAGAGGGTGACTGATATTGACAATATTCGAGAACCTAAGGAACATATTTTAAAAACACAGAAAGATACAGAGTTAGATATTCCCTTATATTTTGTTACCTTTATGCATATGCCTTCAACATGTAAAAAATCAAGAAAATAAAATGTAGGACATATACTGTATTCAACACAACACTTACCTTCACTGACAGCATGGGGCTTAATAATGCAACAGGTGCAATTGGTAAATTTAGCAGTATTTGCTGGTCCACAACCTCCATTCGAAGGAAAAAACAACTCCATTTCCTAAAGACAGAGAGAAATGACATTGATGTATAAAATCTTTTATCTTGAACATACAGAATACTTCTTCTTTTTTTTTTTTTATTTGACAGATAGAGTTAGTGACAGAGAGAGAGAGTGAGAGAGAGAGAGAGAGAGAGAGAGACAAAGGTCTTCCTTCTGTTGTTTTACCCCCCAAATGGCCGCTACGGCCAGAGCTACGCTGATCCGAAGCCAGGAGCCAGGTGCTTCTTCCTGGTCTCCCACACAGGTGCAGGGTCCAAGCACTTGGGCCATCCTCCACTGCCTTCCCAGGCCACAGCAGAGAGCTGGACTGAAAGAAGAGCAACCGCAACTAGAACTGGGCACCCATATGGCAGGCAGAGAATTAACAAAGTGAGCCACGGCGCCAGCCCCCAGAATACTTCTTTGACACAGAAAGAACTGTGCAGTATTTGTTAGTTTCATGATATAAATTGCTCCAAATTTATTTTACTTTTTAAAAAACATTTATTTATTTCAGAAGCAGAGTTACAGATAGGGAGAGACAGAGAGAGGTCTTCCATTCACTGGTTCACTCTCAAATGGCTGCAATGGCCAAGCTGGGCTGATCCGAAGCCAGGAGCCAGGAGCTTCTTCCTGGTCTCCCACACAGGTGCAGGGGCCCAAGCAATTGAGCCATCTTCTACTGCTTTCCCAGGCCATAGCAGAGAGCTGGATTGGAAGAGGAGCAGCTGGGACTAGAACCGGTACCCATATGGGATGCTGGTGCCTCAGGTGGAGGATTAACCTACTGTGCTGTGGTGCCGGCCCCTGAACCAAACCTTTAAAGAGGAACTAATCTCAATTCTTAAACTACTCAAAATAATCAAAAGGGATGATATCTTCTCAAACTGCTTCTATGAGGTCAGCATCACCTTAATTCCAAAAACACACACACACACAAAAAATACAACAAAGAAAGAGAACTAGAAACCAATATCAGGGCCAATGCCGTGGCACAGTAGGTTAATTCCCTGCCTGCTGTGCCAGCATCCCATATGGGCACCAGTTCTAGTCCAAGCTGCTCCTCTTCCAATCCAGCTCTCTGCTATGGCCTGGGAAAGCAGTAGAAGATGACCCAAGTGCTTGGGCCCCTGTACCCACATGGGAGATGGGGAAGAAACATCTGGCTCCTGGCTTCGGATCGGCATAGCTTCGGCTGCTGCAGACATTGGAGAATGAACCAACAGACGGTAGACCTCTCTCTCTGTCTCTCCTTCTCACTGTCTGTAACTCTACCTCTCAATAAATAAGTAAATAATCTTGAAAAAAAGGTAAAAAAAGAGAAAACAATATAATGGCTGAAAACAGATGCACAAATGCTCAATAAAATATTAGCTAATCAGATCCACAACATCAAAAAGATCATTCACCCAAAGAGGATTTATCCTTGAGATGCAAGGATGGTTTAACATATGCAAATCAATAAATGTGATACATAACATTAACAATTGAAGAATAAAAACCATATGCGATCTAAATTGACGCAGAGAAAGCACTGAATATAATACAACATCCTTTCATGCCAAAAACCTCAAACAAATTGAGTATAGAAGGAACATACACCAACATAATCAAGGTAATATATGACAAACCCACAGACACCATCGTATTGACTGGGGAAAAGCTGGAGGCATTTCCACTAAGATCCAGAACCAGGTAAGGATGCCCACTCTCACTATTACTATTATATGTTTCTGGAGGTTCTTTCCAGAAGTGCTTGGGCCCTGCACCTATATGGGAGACCAGGAGGAAGTACCTGGCTCCTGGCTTCCGATGGGTACAGCGGCCATATGGGGGGTGAACCAACGGAAGGAAGTCCTTTCTCTCTGTGTTTCTTCTCACTGTCTAACTCTGCCTGTCCAAAAAAAAAAAAAAAAAGAAAACATAGAGGTCATAGAGGACACAGTGCAAGAGATTGGCATAGGTAAAGACTTCTTAGATAAAACTCAAAAGCACAAAAATAGAGAAATGGGATTACCTCAAACTAAGAAGCTATTTACAGCAAAAGAAACATTCAACATTCAACAAACTGAAGAGGCAATTGATAGAATGGGAGAAAACATTTGCAATCTATACATCTGATAAAGGATTAATACCCAGAATATATAAGGAACTCAAGAAACTCAACAACAACAAAACAAACAATTCAGTCAAGAAGTGGTCTAAGGATGTGGACAGGCATGTTTCAAAGGATGAAATACAAATGGCCAATAGACACATGAAAAGATGCTCAGGCTCTCTAGACATCAGGGAAATGCAAATAAATACCACCATAAAGTTTCACTTTATCCTAGTTAGAATGGCTAATATCCAGAAGTCAAAAATTACAAATGCTAGAGAGGATTTGGAGAAAAAGCTACCTTAATACATTATTGGCAGAAATAAAACCAGCACTACCATTATAGAAGACAATATGGATATTCCTCAGAAATCTGAAAATAGAACTACCATATGACCAAGCCATCCCACTCCTAGGAATTTATCCAAAGAAAATGAAATCAATATATGAAAGAGTTATCTGTACCCCCATGTTTATTGCAGCTCAATTCACAATAGCTAAAATATGGAATCAATCAAGCTGTCCATCAATTGATGACTGACTGGAAAAAGAAAATGAAGTATATTAAAAATATGGAATCAATCAAGCTGTCCATCAATTGATGACTGACTGGAAAAAGAAAATGAAGTATGTTATATATACACAATAGAATACTACTCATCCTTGAAGAAGAATAAGGGCTATGTAGGGATTCAGGAGAAGATGGTGATCTCCAAAGCAGTTCAAGTTCCACATAATTTTCACTTGTTTGAAGAAACTGAAGATGGACAAAAGGACTAGGTGATGGTATAGTCAGCTGGGGCCTTGAAGATATGACACTGATGGTGGACTGACATGATTATTGGGCCACCAAGGACAAATTACAAGAACAGAATACATAGCCTAAAAGTAGAATGTGGACTTAAATACCCAGAATCTTCTCCATTTGTTAGATTTGTAATAAAAATTAATATGAATGGGATAAATAATTCCAGTGGTATGGTGGATGCACAGAACATACCAATATTTGTAAAATGGCAAAATTAATATAGTGGTTTTTTTTTTAATTTATTTGACAGGTAGAGTTACAGACAGTGAGAGAGAGAGACAGAGAGAAAGGTCTTCCTTCCGTTGGTTCACTCCCCAAATGGCCGCTGTAGCCAGCACTGCGCTGATCCGAAGCCAGGAGCCAGGCATTTCTTCCTGGTCTCTCATGAGGGTGCAGAGACCCAAGCACTTGGGTCATCCTCCACTGCCCTCCTAGGCTACAGCAGAGAGCTGGACTTTAAGAGGAGCAACCGGGACTAGAACTGGGCGTCCATAAGTGATGCCGGCACCGCAGGCGGAGGACTAACCAAGTGAGCCACGGTGCCGGCCCCAAAATTAATATAGTATTAAAGTTGTACTAGAGGAGCTAAGGCATCTAATAGTGTCCAAAGACAATATGAAGCTTCCACAGTCCACAGAAGGACAAACATAACAATAAATTTTAGTGGGTCTCAAACTTGTCTTAAATAAACAACCTTCTACTCATATTAATGTCTTGACTACACATCACAATGCAAAATACCCACACATCCAGTAAAGAATTCCAGCTGATACATGTAATCTAGACATCCCTAAGAATATATTTAACATTGTGCACTCATTATGTTTTCAGGTAATGGGAGGAAAAAATGCAGCACAATTTTTCTTTCTATTGTTGAGGCACTGCCATTTAAATGTAAATTTGGAGTGCTTCAAACAGGATTCGGGTTTACAAGACACAGGCATGGTGAGAAGTGTCAGAAGGAAGTGGAAAGTTGTGTGTTTCTGAAAAGTAAAAATCCCAAGAAGGACAAACAGAAGTGGCATGCTTTATCCACCTTACTTACTAAGAGTTGCAACTAAAATTGTTTAAAGTAGCAGGTACAATGAAACTGTCAAAAATTGTGTTAAAATTTGAAGCGGTATGGGTGCTGACCACTAGTAGTATAAAAAATATGTTCAGGATTTTTTTGATGCTTATATTTATAATTAAAAAAATGTCGGGGGATCAATGAATTTCTATTAAAAGCTGTCCCTGTGTGTTACATGTAATAGATATGGTGAATATTTGTTTACAGTTTTTGTTTAACAAGCCATGCAATTCAGTTTAAGTGAAGTCAATAAAAAAGGAAATAGGTGTATTTATATGTTATTTTAAGATTATAAATTAAGTAAGAATTAAAATATAAAAAAATGTGGAGTGTGTGTGTGTGTGTGTGTGTGTGTTGAGGTGGGGAATGAAATCCTCTTTTGCAACAAAATGGATGTAATTGGACACCATTATGTTTAGTGAAATAAGGCAGTCTCAGAAAGACAAATACCATATATTTTATCTGATTTGTTATCATTAATATAGAGTACAAAAATGCAATGTATATGAGTGAAATTAACATATTGAGATTCCATTATTATTTATAGCACTTGTCTACACACCTGAGACTACACACTCTTATCTACTTACAACTTGTTGAATTCTTTATTTAGTGGAAGGTTAAACTTACGATTATAAAGTGAGTTGAAAGTATATCACCACAAAAATTAAAAGGAAAATCAAAAAAGAAATAGAAGAGAGGGTGATAGGGAGGGAGAATGGGAAATATTGTTATGTTCTTAAAACTGTATATATGAAATACATGAAATTTGTTCTCTTTATATAAATAATAACAATAATAATAATAAATCGGATCAGTGCGGTGCACCGGCCGCGGCAGCCATTGGAGGGTGAACCAACGGCAAAGGAAGACCTTTGTCTCTGTCTCTCTCTCTCTCACTGTCCACTATGCCTGTCAAAAAAAAAAAAAAAAAGAAAAGAAAAAAAAAGAAAGAAATCTAAGTGCATAAAATAGGAAAATTATGTTCAAGGCAATTTTTTAAAGTTTTTTTAAATTTTATTATTTTTATTTGAGAGAGAGTAGGCAAGTTTCTATCTTCTGGTTCACTCCAAACTCTCTGCAATGGCTGGGGATGGACTGGTGAGAAACCCAGGAGCCAGGAACACAGTCCACATATGCCATATGGGTGGCAAAAATTCAAATATTTTATTTTATTTTTTTAAGATTTATTTATTTATTTGAAAGGTAAAGTTACAATGGGGGGTAAGCCATTGTAATCCATAAGCCGTACTTTGGAAATTTATATTCATTAAATAAAAGTTAAAAAAAAAAAACCTTTAAAAGATACGAATTAATATGTAGTTAGTAATGTAAAAAAAAAATAAAAAGATTACATTGGCATAGGTAAAAAAAAAAAAAGAAAGAAAGGTAAAGTTACAGAGAGGCAGAGGCAGAGAAAGGTCTTCCATCCACTGCTGGTTCACGCCCCACATGGATGCAACAGCCAGAGCTGGGCTGATCCGAAGCCAGATACCTGGAGCTTCTTCTGGGTATCCCACACGGGTGCAGGAGCCCTAAGACTTGGACCATATTCCACTACTTTCCCAGGCACATTAGCAGGAAGCTGGATCAGCAGTGGAGCAGCCAGGACTCAAACCAGCGCCCATATGAGATGCCAGCACTACAGGTGGCAGCTTTATCACTATGCCACAGTGCTGGCACCCCAAATATTTCAGCCATCACTGCTTCTTCTCAAGATCTACATTAGTAGGAAAATAGAGCCAGGAGTCAAGAGCTGAGAATTTAATCCAGGCAGTCCAATGTTGGATATCATAATCACTATGCTAAACAACTACTCTGCAATATTGTTTATAGTCCTTACAGATTTTTCTGCTGAACTATGATCTTTTTACTTTTTATTTGTTCAATTCTTTATTTAGTGGAGAATTAAGCCTTTGACTATAATGTACATTTAAAATGTTATCTCAAAAACAATAAATACAATATTAAGTAAAAAAAAAAAAAAAGACTTCTTGCACTGGTGCTGTGGCGCCTGCATCCCATATGGGCACTTGTTCAAGACCTGGCTGCTCCACTTCTGAATTAGCTCCTTGTTAATGTGCCTGAGAAAGCAGTGGAAGATGGCTCAATTGGTTGGGCCCCTGCACCCACATTTCGGACTCAGAAGAAGCTCCTGGCTCCTGTCTTTGACCTGGTACAACACTTGCCATTATAGCCATCTGGGAAGTGAGCCAGCAGATGAAAGATCTCTCTCTCTCTCTCTCTCTCATTCTCTCTCTCTCTCTCCCCCCACTCTGTAATTCTGCCATTAAAATAAATATTTTTTTAAATAATAGGAGAAAGAATAACAGTAGCTAACTTTGTAAAAGTTGTTCTACGACAAAAACAAATTTTAAAAAATCATCTGTAAACTCTATGTGCATATACAAATATGCAACTTTAGTACCTTCATTATATATATATATATACTTGCAATAAAAACATAAGCACACACATATAATAAGGTTATAACTTTATCACTTAAAAGTATAAACTACTTTATATTTTTTAATCTGCTTATTTTCAGCATTAACAACATTATTTATATAAATGTACAATCTATAATCACTATCCAACAAAGATACAGTTTGGCTGGACTCAGAGTCAAAACTCATAGTATTTCCTAATAGGATGAAGACTATCTGAAAGACATTCTGAGAAAAATACCATAGTGATATGCTGACATATCATATATCATATTTTCCCATTTCTTTCTACTTTTATTTATATTATGTCAAAGCTCTTAAGGAGATCTTTAGGAAAATATTCTTTACTAATGAGAAATAGCCTGGGTGCTTAATGACCAATGTTAGAAGAATTCATTCATCCAGTAAATATTTATTAAGCATTGACATGTGCAGAAAGGTTATAATGATCAAAACAAAACAAAGATCCATGCCTACATTGGACTCACTAGTGGAATCATCTAGTATATTTACACAGAGAGAGCCCAAGTAACCTGAAATACCACAAGCAAATGAGGGTACTTCAAAAGTCTTGTGGAAGATAAAATTAAAAGTTTTTCTTGTGCAAAAAAGTTTTTAAATCCATGCATACAAAGGATCTTCAAAAAGCTCATGGCAAACACATATTTTGAAAAAACTATGCATAAATTTTAAATCGTTTTCTCCAAAATAAACTTAGCTTTTAATTCCATTTTTCCATACACTGAGGTACTTTTGTATTTTTTCCAGTTTGTTAAATAAACCAGTGGAAACAAACAACAAAGACATGGATTGGGGTAAGGTAGTAATGGAGGAAATGTAAGGAGAAAAACAAAGCATGTGGTCAGTGACTTCCATACCAGTGTCAATTATTGCCTTAATGATTTATGTCTATCACATTTTTAAAATAAATTAACATATCTGGTTGGTGATTTAACTGTATCTCAGCTTTTTTCTTCTACTTCACTGATGACTCCTTCTCAACTTCGTTTGCTACTTTCTCCTCTTAAATATTTGACCTGCATACAAGGCTCTATCTTTGTTCATCTTTCCTTCTCTATCTACAACCACCCCCCCTTAGTAATCCAATCAATCTTGTGGCTTTAAATACTATCTATGTGTTAATAAGCCCCATATTTATGCCTGTAGCCCAGAATTCTCCCCCGAACTCCAAACTTACATCCTCATTTCTTTGGCTCAACATCTCTACTTGGATGACTAACATGTATATTAACTTTGCAAATACACAGGCTGCAACTCTTGGCTTTATTCCCATACTGATTCTATCCACACATCCTACTGATTGCCAATTTCTGCTCCCATAAACTCTATCTGTTCAGTTGCTCAGGCTAAAAAACTTGGGAATAATTTTTGCTGTTTATCTTTTTCTCATAGGCTGAATTCAAACTGACAGGAAATCTCGTTCACCCTTCAACTATTAAAATACTTTAAAATACATTTATATACTTTTCTCATTGCTACCACCCCAGCCTCAGCCATCATCTCTCTGAATTATTGCAACAGACTCTTGATTAGGCTACCTATTTCTATTCTTGCCCTCTCCAGCCATTCTCAATGCAACACTCAGACTAATCCTTTTAAATGCCAAGTAAAACATGTCAGCCCCCTTCTCAGAACCCTGAAACGACTATTTCTCTCAGACAAAAGCCGAAAGTACTACAATCGTCTTTAAGACCAGACGACCTCTCCCTTGATTATTTCTATGATCTCATCACTCTTGCCCCACCGACCCTCATTCCAATTGACCAACATTGCCGCATTCACTGTTTGTGGAACATCCCACAAAGAAATATTCAAGGAATAGTATGATAGTGTTCCCAGAACATGGAGATTAAGGTAGAGACTGGTCAAAGATAAAAATACAAAGACAGAGGCCAGATCAGTTAGAGCATTAGAGGCTACAATAAAGGCTTTAGATTTTATTCCAAGAGACAGAAATTGAAGAGTTTTCAACAGGTGAATGTTAATCTGATTTATTTTAAGAAAACCTGGGGGCCGGCACTGTGGCTCACTTGGTTAATCCTCCACCTGCGGCGCTGGCATCCCATATGTGTGCCCGGGTTCTAGTTTTGGTTGCTCCTGTTCCAGTCCAGCTCTCTGCTGTGGCCTGGGAGGGTAGTAGAGGATGGCCCAAGTGCTTGGGCCCCTGCACCGTGCAGGAGACCAGGAAGAAGCACCTGGCTCCTGGCTTCGGATTGGCGCAGTGCCGGCCATGGCGGCCATTTGGGGAGTAAACCAATGGAAGGAAGACCTTTCTCTTTGTCTCTCTCTCTCACTGTCTATAACTCTACCTGTAAAATAAAAAACAAAAAACAAAAAACAAACAAAAAAAGCAACACCTCTTAAAAAAGCCTCTTAAAAAAAAAGAAAACCATTGGGCATACTTAATTTTTCCTGGGCAAGGAACATATTAAAACACTGAGTGTAAGATAAAAGAATAATTAGGAGGTTACTGCTGCAGTTCTAGCAAAACAGAAAAATGAATTTGACCACAATGATCAGATTCAGAGTCTGAAAGTGGAGCTAAAGGACTTGCTGATGAAATTACAAGAAAAAAATACATTATTCTAAAATAGTCTAGCATAATGTTATTGCAAGTATGGCTAGGTTGAATCATCTTAATTAGGCTGAAAAACTTCTCATGATGCTAATAATAAATTTTTACTTCATTAATTTAACCTCAGTATAAAGTCAATGCAACACTTTATATTTAAAAAAAATAACGAATAAATATAGGGAAACTTTTTTAGAAACACTAGCTATATCGTAGGAAAATGAAAAAATCTTATTGAAAACACTGTTAAGTCTGAATCAAAGAAATAATATATCAAATGATTTTTAAAAATATTTACTACCCATAAACTAGCATTCTTACATGAATTCAATAATTCAAAGATCTGTGGCTTTCAATAATTCAAGTCTTTGGAAAAAAGTGTTTAAGTTGGAGAACAATTTTGGCTATGAGCAGGTTACCAGTTCATAAAGGAGACTTAATTGTTTGTTTTAAAATTTTTTTATTTTTTTAAAGATTTTATTTATTTATTTGAGAGGAAGAGTTACAGAAAATGAGAAGGAGAGACAGAGAAAGAGGTCTTCCTTCCATTGGTTCACTCCCCAAATGGCTGCAACAGCCAGAGCTGCGTTGATCTGAAGCCAGGAGCCAGGAGCTTCTTCTGGTCTCCCATACAGGTGCAGGGGCCCAAACACTTGGGCCATCTTTTACTGCTTTCCCAGGCCATAGCAGAGAGCTGGATTGGAAGAGGTGCAGCCAGGACTAGAACTGGCACCCATATGGGATACCGGCACCACAGGTGGAGGATTAATCTACTGTGCCACAGCGCTGGCCCCAAGGGGACTTAATTGTATCATTAAAACCTTGTTTGATCATAAGCAAAAGGTCAAAAGTTCTCTCATTACTAGATCAGCCACATAAATCCACAAGTCACCAATAGTAGAAATGCTTTACATTTGCATAAAACATTTAGCAATACTAAAATAGAACTAAAATATATATTTTTGAGAAAACACCTTACTCTGGCAGCTGAAGTGAAAGAATCAGGGCCATGAGCTGCATTCCTTATGCCATCAGTTCCAAAGAGGGCTCTAATGCTTCCAGAAGCATCTGTACGTGCCACCCCAGAGTTTGCAGGTCCAAGTAGTCTTTTCCATTCACATATGGCATCATCCCTTAAAATCTCCATGGCAATTATAGGACCACTTGAAATAAACTGGATCAGCTCACTATAAATCAGGATAAAAAAGATCAATTTGTTTATTTTTTCTGACAAATTAGGAATCTCTCTTAACAACAACGACATATTTAAATTTGTGATACAGACATGAGCATTTTGATCTCAGAACTATAGACATAGCGAAATTTACGTGGTTAGATTTTCATAAATTGACTGTTACATAGTTTTCAGATTCACTACAAATCACTACAGTAGCAACGTTAAATCAATTACTATTGGCAAAAAAAATCACTATTTTGTTGAATGAAGACTATTTCATCGACTGAAAATGCATATTGCTTATCTGTTTTCCCCATTGCTCTAAAAATAATAGGATTTTCCTTTTTTTTAATTTTATGTGGGTTACCCTTAAAATTGAGTAAACTTTTTTAATATAAGAAGTTATAAATGATATCTTATAAATTTTCAATGAGAATTCCATTAGTTTTGTGTAGAACTATTATCATTCAAAGACTGAAAAAGAACTCTGAATCAATACACATTCAATTGGATTAGTGACTAAGAGGAAAGAAAGACACAGACCTTCAAGAAACATCCATTTATTGGTGTAAAAGCTACTCTGGGTATCCTATCCTAAATTATTAAAGGGTACACACAAGTTCTTGATTGAAAACCCAGCACTGAGTCACAGTCCCTCAAGGCATGAAACATAGTGCTTCATTTTATTTTTCCAGTTTTATATCTGTACTAGGCAGCAAGAAACTTAACCATGAATAAGTGATACCCTTATTTAAGCAAGTGTTAGCAAGAATAAAGTACTTCTTAAAGTAAGGCCAGGTTTCCCTCTCATCCAAAGAGGACAGAAGTCAGCTTCCTCCTGGAGAAAGGATCATGACTGGCCCTTCTGTTCCTTTATGACTGTTCTTGCAAATGTCCTTCTCTGGTATATCATGTTTCAGGAGCTAAATCCCTTCAGTACAAGAAGTATTCCTCCCCAAGGGGCCCGCAGTCATACACATTCTCCTAGGCCTCAGCTGCCTTGGTAAAAACCAGCTGTTAGATTTTAGAAACCCCAACAGAGATCTAATCCATTTTACCCATTCAATAAATATTTACTTTTTAAGATTTATTTATTTGTTTATTTGAAAGGCACAGTGGCAGAGAAAGGGACAGATAGACAGAAAGAGATCTTTCATTTGCTGGTTCACTCCCTAAGTTACCAGACTAGCAGAATGGCCAGAGCCTAGAACAGGCAGCAGTCAGGAGCATGGAAATCCATCTGGATCTCCCATATGGGTTGTGGGGCCCAAGCAGCTGGGCCATCTTCTGCTGCCTTCTGCTCCCAAGTGTCTTTAGCAGGAAACTAGATTGCAAGCAGAGCAGCCATGACCCAAACCAGTGCTCTGATATGAGATGCTGGCATTGCAAATGAAGGCCTAATCAGCAGCACCATAATACTGGCTCCCATTCAATAAACATTTAATGACTACCTACTATGTGTCAGAATCTATGCTAATAAGCCCAAGCATGTAGCATGAAATTCAAGGAATGGGGTGTCTGATTATAAGATACTGCTTCGTGAAATAATTTCCAATAAAGGCAGCTAGTGAAACTAAACAACTACTTAATTAACCCATTTAATATAATATACTGCATATGAAATACTTAAAAGACATTAACTAGAAGTTGTAATTCAATGCTATGAACATTTACTAAGAAAAATTTCCTAGAAAACAGTATATTCCAATAGTACAAGGGTTAATAATATTCTACAATTGTTGATTTTAAGCGATCCTGGGCTGTGGTACAATGGGTTAAGCTGCTGCTGTTGGTGATGCCAGCATCCCATACCAGAGTTCCAGTTCAATTTCTGGATACTTTATTTGAAACACAGCTTTCTGCTAATGCATCAAGGAAGGCAGTGGAAGATGGCCCAAGAACTTGGGCCCCTGCCACTCATGTGGGAGACAAGGGTGGAGACAGCCTGGTCCAGAACTGGCTGCTGTGACCATTTGTGGAGTGAACCAAGCAAATGAGATCTCAATCTCTTTCTCCCTCTCTTTTTCTCTCTCTATTCCTGCCATTCAATTAAATGAATGAATCTTTAAAAAATAAATTATCTATAACATGATAATTTTCTTATATAAAGCTTTACAAAAATACTACTTGTGCAGTATACCAAAAGGTTTGTCTATTGTAGCAGTTTGCTATTACAACATTTCTTTCTTATTAGAAATGTAAATGCTTCCTTGTCAATAGTAATATCAATATGTACAATATCCAGTTAAATTTATATCCAAAATAATTAGAATATATATTCAGTTTCTGACATATTTTACTTGTTATACTTCAGAGAACAAAATATATACAAAATCATTTGGCTGAAATATCAACATTCTATGAACTTTGTTTTAAGCATTTAAGAATATCAAAATAGGGAACTTGAAAAGCACAAGGAAAATTCTCAAAATACAATTATCACTATCTTTGAATTCACTGAAATCTAAAAATAAAGCTATTCCTTATAAAGTAAACAAATTCCCATTTGATACTGGCTGAAATTTAAGATATTTAAGGATGAGATGTAAGAAATCTTATCTAATGAAATAACAGAGAAAAAATTTCTTAGAACATAATTTGTACAGTTACAAATGTTACTATAATCCATCTGACATATAACTCATGCAACAAACCTTTAAATTATAAAAATCTAAGTATATTCTTTTAGCTTTCTAGGACAATTTTCTTTATATACCCCTAAATCCCAAGTTAAACACCTACTTAAAAAAGGGTTTTGATTGGTGGTCTACATGAAAATCCATTGCTTCTTTTCTATAAAATAATAAAAAAGTATTAAGAAAAGTATTAAGAAAAGTATGTAAGAAAATTATTATTTAAATTATATTAATAATACAAGTATTAAATACTATAAATTTATATTTATTTAATCTGTGGATTCATTAATGATTTTCAACAAACATCCTATCAAATATTCCTTCTTTTTAAATGTTTTTTCAAGAAGAGAATGATCCAACATGGGAAGCGGGATACACAGCAGACTCATAGAATGGCAGATGTCCTAAATAGCACTCTGGCCTCAGAATCAGCCCTTAAGGCTTTTGGATCTGGCTGAAAAGCCCATGAGAGTATTTCAGGCATGGAAAGCCAAGACACTGTGGCAAAAAACAAACAAACAAACAAACACACAACAACCACCAACCTAAATGAAAGATCTCTGTGAATGAGATCCCAGCAGAAAGAACGGGTCATCAAAGAAGGTGGTACCTTTCTGGGAAGGGAGGAGAGAACTTCCACTTTGACTATGACCTTGTCTAAATAAGATTGGAGTTGGCCAACTCAAAAGGCTTCCATAGCCTTGGCAACTCATGACAAGAGCCTTGGGTGATTACTGACATCATAAATAAGAGAGTCAATTGTTAAATCAACAACAGGAGTCATGTGCACTTACTCCCCCTGTAGTATCTCCGTCCTTAATGTGTTGTACTATGCGAATTAATGGTAAAACTACTACTCAAACAGTACTTTATACTTTGTGTATCTGTGTGGGTGCAAACTGTTATAATTTTTACTTAATGTATACTAAATTGATCTTCTGTATATAAAGACAATTGAAAATGTATCTTGATATGAATGGGATGGGAAAGGGAGCAGGAGATGGGAGGCTTGCAGGTGGGAGAGAAGTTATGGGGGTTGGGGGAGCCACTGTAATCCAAAAACTGTACTTTGGAAATTTATATTTATTAAATGAAAATAAAAAATAAAAAAATGCTTTTGCAAGTATAAGGCATATCTATGCTTAGATATAAAATTGAAATGAATATATAAGACAGTATATGCTTTTCTACCATATATCATCTTTTTTCCTTAACATTTTAGAAACAAAGTTTATCTTTAGACCTTAAAGATATTTGTTAATTAAAGTCCAAATAAGTTACATCAAAAAATTAAAAAATATCTTCTAATTCAAAATTTGTCACTTTCTTCTACAGGTTTTGAAATTGACAGTTTAATCTAGAATCTTAATTCAGTATTTACAATTTTCTTTCTCAGCTAGATTTATCCAATGGCAAGATTATATTCTTAGAGCTAGTGCTGTGCAGTGCTGACATCCCATGTAGGCTCCCTTTGAGTCCCAGCAGCTCCACTTACAACCCAGCCCTCTGCTATGGCCTGGCAAAGCAGTAAAAGATGGCTCCCAAGATCGTGGGCTCCTGCACTCATGTGGGACACCCAGAGGAGGCTCCTGGCTCCTGGCATCAGATCCGTGCAGCTCTGGCAGTTGCGGCCAACGGGGGAGTGAACCAGCATATTGAAGACCTCTCTTTTTCTGCCTCTCCTTCTCTCTCTATGTAATGCTGACTTTTAAATGAATACATCTTTTTAAAAAAGAATTTTATATTTTTGTGGGTTTTTTCTTTTCTTTTTTTTTTTTTTTTTTTTTTTTTTTTTTTTTTTTTCTGACAGGCAGAGTGGACAGAGAGAGAGACAGAGAGAAAGGTCTTCCTTTGCCGTTGGTTCACCCTCCAATGGCCGCCGCGGCTGGCGCGCTGTGCTGCTCCGAAGCCAGGAGCCAGGTGCTTCTCCTAGTCTCCCATGAGGGTGCAGGGCTCAAGGACTTGTGTTTTTAAAAGCTGCTTGACAAATTATGAAAGCTAATGTATTCTTATTGATTATTAATAAATTAGAAAGGAATATTTTTTACTGACATCACCAAAAGATAGAAGAATATGGAAACATTCTGAATTCAGAATTAATGCCTAATCTGTTAAAAGCAATTGGGATTTACTTTTTATATTTATATTCCCACTAAAATATCTATACAGACAATCAAAGAACAATGGAATTTAAACAGTTATCTGAAAAGTCTAAAAAATTTAAATTTAAGCAAACTAGTTATTTTGTCTTAAACTGTGTAGTTTTCTTAAAGGCTTTAAACTGCACTCACAGTATGTGACAAATATATGAAGAGTACTCAAAAAGTTAACAGAAAATGTATATTATTAAAAAACTAGTTTCTGCATCAAATAAATAATCTGCATGAACTTTTTAAAGTGCCTTCATATATATCAATATCAACTATTTTTTAAAATAGCAAATAAATTCAAATGTTCTCTAGTAATGTGCCAACCTTTCACACTTGAAAATTAATTTGGAATGCATTTTTCAAAAATTTATTAATTTATTTGAAAGTCAGAGTTACAAAGAAAGAGAAGAAGAGGCAGAGAGAGAGAGAGAGATCTTCCATCCGCTGGTTCACTCCCCAGTTGGCTGCAATGGTTGGAGCTGCACCAATCCAAAGCCAAGAACTAGGAGCTTCTTCTGGGTCTCCCATGTGTGCGTCAGGGCCCAAAGACTTGGGCCATCTTCTACTGCTTTCTCAGGCCAAAGCAGAGAGCTGGACCAGAAGAGGAGCAGCCAGGAATCGAATCGGCACCCATATGGGATGCTGGGAGGCAGCTTTACCGCTATGCCACAGCGCTGGCCCCGGAATGAAATGTTTTGAAATGTTTTTAACACTGTATGAGCCTATTGCAAAACAAATTCACAAAACAAGTTGTATCTAGGCATATTCTTATTATAATAGAATAAATTCATATATTTCCTTTGACTACAAAAGGATTATGAAAGGATATATCCAAATCCACAGTACAATTCATCCCTAAACTAGGAAGGAGAAGAAAAATCACATTTTTCTGGAGTCCATTACATACCCAGATTAAATTATATTTATCCTTCACAACAATATATTGAAATATTCATATCATCTTAATTTTACATATGAAAGAATTCAGTTCACTATGGATATATAATCTTTCCATGTCAAAAGGCAAGACAGGGAGATTCAAACTCAAATCTGTCTAATTGCAAATCTGATTGCTTTTGTTCTTTTTACCATCAACCACAGAAAAAAATCTAGAGGTTAAAGAGAAGAATTCAGATATGTATATATTGTACTGCAGACTAAAATGGCACAAAACTGAATACTTAAAGAACTAACATGAAGAATATATTAGAAGAGTTAGAGACGAGTACTAAAATGCCTGAATGTTTCAACACAAAGAACTAAACTACCAAGAAAAAAAATACTTTGTAATCTGAACAAAAATGCTTAAATATTACAAGTTCTCACTGTTTTCTTCTAATATTCCATTAATTCCATAGTTATGTCTATTAAAAAATCTAAAATCAATGGGGCCAGTGCTGTGGCACAGTGGGTAAAGCCCTTGCCGGCAGTGTTGGCATCCCATATAATGGCACCGGTTCAAGTACCAGCTGCTCCACTTCTGATCCAGCTCTCTGCTATGACCTGGGAAAGCAGTGGAAGATGGCCCAAGTCCTTGGGCTCCTACCCCTGTGTGGGAGACTTAGAAGAAGCTCCTGGCTCCTGGCTTCGGATCGGCCCAGCTCCGGCCATTGCAGCCACTTCGATAGTGAACCAGGGGATGGAAGACCTCTCTCTCTCTCTGCCTCTGCATCTCTATAACTCTGCCTTTCAAATAAATAAATCTTTTAAAAAAATCTAAAATCAAAATAACAATGAAAGTTTATGAATTTCTCCCATCATTCTTATCTAATTGTTTCACTAAAAGGTTTAAAAGGACATGAATAGTAACAAGTAAATCACCACACAGAGAAGTTTTTTTTTTATTGTTTTATCATATTTTTATAAAGAAACTTTATTTCACAAACTCATCTATGAAATCTTTTAGGGAACAGTCATGTATCATTGACTGACAGGGGTTATATTCTGAGAATTGAGTCATGAGGTGACTCTTTCATTCTGTAAATGTCATAGAGTACAGATAAACCTAGATAGTAAAAGCCAGTCCCTCAATATGGTTTCTTGATAAAATCAAGAGAAATGGTAAACATAAGATTTTTGGGGGGTTTGTAGTAACTTTATTTTTTTGAGATTCTAAATTTATATTTGCTTTTTTCATTTCAATAGTTGATAGTCCTTTTCACTATTTTGCAGCTAGTGTGTGTTTTCCCTTGTTTGTTTTCTGACATTTTAAATTGGACCTGAGACTAAATTTTTTTCTAACTATGGCTTAGTTTGAGACTCTAATTTTTTTCTAACTACGGTTTAGTTCCTTTTTTAAATTTTTCCCAGAAACGTTTTATTTAAGCAATACAGGCTTCGTGCATTTCATAAGTACAACTTTAGGAACATAGTGATTCTTCCCACCATACCCGCCCTCCCACCAACACTCCCACCCCTCTTCCTCCTCCCTCTCCTATTCCTACCTTATTTTCTAATAAGATCTATTTTCTCGTTTTTTAGATTTATTTTATTTATTTGAAAGACAGAATTACAGTGAGAGGTAGAGACAGAGATAAATGTCTTGTATCCACTAGTTCACTCCCCAGATGGCTGCAACGGCCGGAGCTGCGCCGATCCGAAGCCAGGAGCCAGGAGCTTCTTCCAGGTCCCCCACGTGGGTGCAGGGGCCCAAGGACTGGGAACATATTCTACTGCTATCCCAGGCCATAGCAGAGAGCTGGATCAGAAGAGGAACAGCCGGGACTAGAACTGGTGCCCATATGCGATGCCAGTGCTTCAAGCCAGGGCATTAACCTGTTGTGCCACAGCAGCCCGCCCCTAATAAGATCTATTTTCAATGAACCAACATTAAGATTTATAAATGCTGTAGTGTCACATGACATTTTGTTTGACAAGTAAACTTTTTCTTTATTAGTACAAAAAGCATACTTTAAAATAACAATAAAATATAGTAAATACATAAGCAATAACATATTCATTTGTTATCATTATCCAATTTCATCGAACCTAATTGTATATGCTCTACTTTTGTACAGTTAGCAGCACAGTAGGTTTGTTTATACTAGCATCACCACAAACATGTAACACATTAAGCTATGATCTTAAGACAGCTATGACATCAATAGAAGCCACATTACTGTATTTACTTAGCACTTACTTTGAATCAAGTTCCCAACTTGTCTCCTCACTGGGAATGTCAAGAACATAATGCCCTGAACACTCTTTTTTATTTAAATTTTTTTCTTTTATTGAATAAATATAAATTTCTAAAGTACAACTTTTGGATTACAGTGGTTTGTCCCCCCATAACCTCCCTCTCACACACAAACTATCCTATCTCTTACTCCCTCTCCCATCCCATTCTTCAATTAAGATTCATTTTTAATTATCTTTATATACAGAAGTTCAATTTAGTGTATACTAAGCAAAGATTTCAACAGTTTGCACCCACAGAGACACACAAAGTATAAAGTACTGTTTGAGTAGTAGTTTTACCATTAATTCGCATAGTACAACACATTAAGGACAGAGATCCTATAGGGGAAGTAAGTGCACAGTGACTCCTGTTGTTGATTTAACAATTGACTCTCTTATTTATGACGTCAGTAATCACCCAAGGCTCTTGTCATGAGCTGCCAAGGCTATGGAAGCCTCTTAAGTTCACAAACTCCAACCTTATTTAGACAAGGCTATAATCAAAGTGGAAGTTCTCTCCTCCCTCCAGAGAAAGGTACCTCCTTTTTTGATAGCCTGCTGAACACTCTTTAGCCTAGTCATTTCTCAGGGTTGTGTTTATAAAGAGTGACCTGAGGGATGAGGTCTTCAGTACACTTGCCAGTGAAACTGCTGGTAACCAAGTTCACTCCTCTTTACTCATGCACCCCACTGTGTATACAGCATCTACCAAGGCCTTTGCCTTTCAGTATTTTTTAAACACAATAACATGAATGAAATGATTTTTAAAAGACTTTTATACAACTGAAAATTGTTAAGAAATTACCTTGAAAGCACCATCATTTTGAGTTTGGTTATAGTAAATCCAGATTTGTTTATCAGCTCAATTATTTCTCCAGCCTTTGATACTGCATCTGGTTTGATGAGGGCTAATGTTCTGTAAACAAATAAGGAAAATGTTTAAAAATGAAAATAGTTCTGCAGTTTTTCTTTATAATTTTTAAGTAGTAGAAATTTTATTAACAATCATTCTAGATCACCAAACATCAAAATTAATTTTATGGAGAAATGTATTAAAGATGTTTCTTTAAAAGTCATGCAAAGTAAGTTTTCATTTCCTGTTCCTCTCCCTAAAGTAAAGTAACCAACCTACAGCAACAACAACAAAATGAGCTTAGAGAAAAAAATAAATGTTATTTCTAATAAGTCCAAATTAGAAAATATAGGTATCTAAAATTTCTATTTAGTAAAATACAGTTATTGAAAGGATTACTTTCTAAAAATGCATTAAATATATTATGAATCTGTTTTTTGGTCTCTCTGACTTTAAAATACTTTAAAATATGTATGTATGTTATGCAATTAGTTCAAGACTGAAGTAAAATAATTAAGGATTCCATTAGCTATTCAGAGAAGCTAACGTCTTTTCATCCAAAATGTATATGAATAATGAAGTATGCTAACTTTTAAACTCAAAATACAGCAGAGCAATGGACTTTCCCACCCTGAAGCCACAAAATTAATAGAATTTTAGACATGAAGATCATCACCTCAGTGTCCTCATTAGTCTGATGAGAAATCTACACCCAGGGAGTTAACGTGCCTAAGCTCATATAGCCGCTTAACTGCATCTTCAAGACAAAATATGCAGCTCATAAGATTCCCAAGTCTGTGCTCCTTCCAACATCACAAATAATGATACTATTAATATTATTAGAATGGTTCATCATCACCAATCCTTATAAATAATACCTACAAATGAAGATAAAAACCAGATTGATTGGGGTTGGCATTGAGGCCTAGTGGGTAAAGCCACCACTTGTGGCTCTGGCATTCCATATGAGTGCTAGTTCCTGTCCCAGCTGCTCCACTTCCAAATGAACACTGCTTCTGGCCTGGAAAAGGCAGCAGAAGACAGCCCAAGTGTTTTGGCCCCTGCACCATGTTGGAGACTTGGACAAAGCTCCTGGCCTCAGCCTGGCTTAGCCCTGGCTGCTGAGGCCATCTGCGGAGTGAATCACTGGATGGAAGATTCTCTCTCTCTCCCTCTCCCCCTCCCTCTCTTTGTATAGCTATAACTTTCAAGTAAATAAATGAATCTTAAAAACAAAATTAATCAGTGTAATTCTATCCATATGATAAACCATTTCTGCCACTTTCCCTTTCAATTTCCAATTGTTCTAACAACATTGGCATTAATTCGAGTGATCCAAAAAGAACAGTTAACCTTTTCATACTTGTTTTTTTCACCAATGTGACAAATGTAGCTGGAGATGTAATTCAAATAGCCTTACAACTAGATATAATTTATGGCTCAGTTTTAAAGCTAAATAGCAAAAGAAACTGTTTATCTTTGGTTCAAATTATATCAGATACTCTCTTTTTTTAATTTCAAGGAGATGAGCCACTTACATTACTTTATATTATATGACTTCATCAAAAACACAGTTAAAACTAGTCATTTTTCTAATTCACATTCATTAAATATTATAGTCATGGGTAAACATTTGGCACAATGATCAAGTAAAAGCTTGGGACACCTGCATCATATAGCAGTCATTGGGTTCAAGTCCTAGCTCCAATTCTGACCCAGGTTCCTGCTAATGTGCACGGTGGGAGGCAGCAAAGATAGCTCATATACTTGGATCCCTGCCACCAATGTAGGAGACTAGAATTGAGTTCCAGGCTCCAGGCTTTCGCGTGGTCCAGTCCTGACTGTTATAGACATTTGGGTACTGACCCAGTGTTTGGAAGATCTCGCTTTCTCTATGGGTATGTGTGTATGTGTGTGCCTGCTTGTGTGTGTTTCAAATAGATAAAGTGAATTAAGTAAAAAATTTAAAAATAACTATAATAATCCAAACTACCTTATCAATTGTTTATACTAAATTCTGTAATTTCATGAACCACAGTTTTTAAAGAAAATTTAACACACAGCATAGTCATCAATGTCTGTGAGCAAGAAGCAACATGAAAATTCTAAACCAACAGAACTTAGTTCAAAATCTAATTTCAGTTTCTCTCTTGATGCCTACAGGAGATGCAACAGGTTGAATACATAATTAATCTGTCTTCATTGTATGATTGTTCAGTAGGTAATAATTAAAATATGCTTTTGCAGGGAAAATAAGACAGGCATCAGGAATCTTATGTGTGATTTAAAAGTGAAGATTGCAAACAAAGAACAAAATGGTGACAAAGAATACATTAATAATGCCTCTGTTATCTGTTGCTGTGTAACAAATCATCCTAGTATGTAGTGACTTAAAATAACACACAATTTCTCAAGGTTCTGTAGGTTGGCTGGGTTGTGGTTTCACCTGGGGTCATTCAAACAGCTTCTTTTGACAGTGGGTTAGCTGGATGGCACCCAACTGAGACACCTAGACTTCTCTTGCCTGTGGTCTTTCAGCATCAAGGACTCTAGACCAGGCTTATTAATATAAGGCCACACAGAATGCAGTATATTAGGCATTTATCAAGGATTCTCTGGAGGCATGTCTGCTGATATTACTTGGGCCAATGCAAGTCATATGGTCAAATTCAGAGTCATTGAGGGCAGACGGACATGGATACCAAGAGATGTGATTCATTGGGGGCTACTAGGTGTAATAATCTATCACATAGTAATCCTTGCTACATTTAGATAAGTACCATACTATGCAACAAGCAATGCTCTCAAAACAAAATAAAACAAGGTTAAAAAATCAATAATTTATATTAGAACTCCTTAGCAATTGACAGTGAAAAAACAGTTTGCCCAGCCTTCATAAACTAAGACAGGATATAGATTTCTTAAAAATAACAATTCTCACATAGCTGCTCAAAAACCATGCTCTTCATGTACCATCAGACTCTGAGAAAAATCTGGAGTAATAAGTTTGTGAAATAGATAACTAGTTGATTGCCATAAACACCCTAGATAAATCAGTGTTATTGCTGTGCAATAAATAAAGTTCTTAGGTTGTACAGTGCAATGAACTCTGAATACTGTTGAGCTGAAAGAATAAATATATAAACTTTATACTAAGGTAAATATTTCAAAATGTATTCATATTTGCCTTAAGTATATAAAAACTCATCCTAAACACAAACCCAAAGCTAAATTTGTGGTTTCATTTATGTGTTCTTTGCAAGCATAAAATTTGTATTTCCCATGTATAAAGGAAAACTATTTCATATGAGGCATCCATGGTCTGGAAGAAAAATGCACTGAACTGAGGCTACTGTCTTACAACAATGGAAATTATTCATGGTAATCTTTCCTCTGGAAACTAAAAGATGTAAGATAGTTTTAAAATTCTTTTAAAAAAACTAAGATGAATTGACTATATAGCAAATAATTACTATGAAAAAAGTGAAAAGTATTGTGTGTATGCAGAAAGATCCAGGAAAGTGAGACTAAAATTTGCTTTTCACTTGACAGCAGTACCTATCTGGCAAATTTGAACTTTAATTTTTAATATATCACTAGGAGAGGGGACAGAGTACAACAAATATCCTTCCTAATTCGGGGCCACAGGCTACACCCTTAGAGTGAGCCAGAAAGAACCAGGCCTTGAGTGGTCCAGCTGCACAACTTCACATCATTGGAGCAGTCTCAGAACTTTCATAAAGTAACTTCATACAGTAGCTCAAAGATTCATAAGTCACACTCATATATAAATAGATTGCATAAATACATCACACATATGCAATACATACACACATGGCAATTATCAACAGAGATAATCCCTCTCCCACACATACTCTTGGAGAAAATTAACATAACAGAGAACCTGAACAAACAATGTACAACAGAGAGGATCCACAAATACTTCAGATACTGGAATCATCTTATGCAGATTGTAAAATGACCAGCAAACTATGGCTGAAAGACAAGCTACACAACATCATCAGGCAGCAGGAAACTATAATCTGTAACTAATGAGTAAGTATATTTGAAAGATAATCTATTAGACATTCGTTAGTGATAAAAATGTATATACAAAAATGAAAAGAAATAGGCAAACTTGATAGAACACTAGATGAAACTGAAGAAAGAATTTTGAGAAAATTCAGAATAAGGCACAGATAATAAGAAAGATAGAACACAGAAAACAGGGTAGTTTCAAGAATGTGAACAAAATAAAAATATTTTCAGATGAGTATAAACAGAGAGCTTTCTCTAAATAGACATACTTAAAAGGAAATTCTAAAAAAATGGAATTTAAACAAAAGTAAAAAGATTCCCAACAGAATACCTAAGATAAAACAATAAGAAGCAAAAAGTAAAAAAAAATTAACTTAACTAAAAGTTAGTTGTATAAAACATTAATAGTGAAAAACAGAAAAAAAAAAAGCAGAGCAAAATGGACATAATTATGCCAGATGGAAAATCGAGTTCAACGCTTCTGCTTCTGTGGTTCTTCTTTCTTTTTTTTTTTTTTTTTTGACAGGCAGAGTGGATAGTGAGAGAGAGAGACAAAGAGAAAGGTCTTCCTTTTTGCCGTTGGTTCACCCTCCAATGGCTGCAGCGGCCGGCGCGCTACGGCCTGCACACCGCGCTGATCCGAAGCCAGGAGCCAGGTGCTTCTCCTGGTCTCCCATGAGAGTGCAGGGCCCAAGGACTTGGGCCATCCTCCACTGCACTCCTGGGCCATAGCAGAGAGCTGGCCTGGAAGAGGAGCAACCAGGACAGAATCCGGTGCCCCAACTGGGACTAGAACTCGGTATGCCAGCGCCGCAAGGTGGAATATTAGCCTAGTGAGTCCGGCGCCGGCCAGGTTCTTCTATTTTCAAGAAAGAAAATGATGACACTGACTAACTTTAGACTCTGATAAGTACACATCCTGTAGTTCCAAGTGTAAGTACTAAAACTAAATACTATAAACTAAAAAATGCATCGAAAAATTCTCAAACAATCCAAAGTCAGAAATGGACCCAATATAATAAATAAAACAGGCAGAAAAAAACACAGGATAGCAGAATTAAACCCAAATAAATATATTAGTAGCTGTATTACAAGTAAAATGCTCTACAACAAAAATGGAGGTTATAAACTAGATACTTTTTTAAAAATTAAAGAGCAAAAAGATCATCAGATTAGATTTTTTTTTTTTTTTTATTTTTTGGCAGGCAGAGTGGACAGTGAGAGAGAGAGACAGAGAGAAAGATCTTCCTTTTTCCGTTGGTTCACCCTCCAATGGCCGCCACAGCTGGCGCGTTGCAGCCGGCGCACTGCGCTGATCTGAAGGCAGGAGCCAGGTGCCTCTCCTGGTCTCCCATGTGGGTGCAGGGCTCAAGGACTTGGGCCATCCTCCACTGCACTCCCTGGCCACAGCAGAGAGCTGGCCTGGAAGAGGGGCAACCGGGAAAGAATCCAGTGCCCTGACCAAGACTAGAACCAGGTGTGCTGGCGCCGCTAGGTGGAGAATTAGCCTACTGAGCCGCGGCGCCGGCACAGATTAGATTTTAAAAGTAAATATGCTACTTATGAAAGACAAATTTAGAATAGACGGATCCTGGAGTGGATGTTTAACCTAGTGGTTAAAATGCCCACATCCAGGGTTTAATTATTGGCTCCAGCTCCTGATTCCAGCTTCCCACTAATGCAGATCCTGGGAGGTAGCAGTAAGGGCTTAAGTAACTAGGGCCCTGCCACCCACTTGGGTGACCTGGACTGAATTTTCAGGCCCTGGGCCCAGCCCTGGCCCAGCCCCAACGATGTTCATTTGGGGAATAAAACAGTGGATGGAAGCATTTGATCTTGCTGTCTCTCCTCCACTGGCTCCAAAATTTAAAAAGAAAAAGATCTGAAAGTTTTAAAGTTGAAAGAATGAAAAAAGACATACCATGGAAGTGTTAACTAAAAGAAACCAGAGCTGTATAGCTATCAGAAAAAGCAGGCTTTAACACAAAAAGCATTGCTGGAGATAAAGATGACCACTTCACAGCAAAGAATGGTTCAATTGACTAAGAAGATTTAACAATTTAAAATCACCTAACAATATGTCCTTAGCATTGTAATGCAAGGGGCTCCTGTTGTGGCATAGCAGAAAAAGCTGCCACCTGTGGTGCTGTCACCCCACAGGGCCACTGGCTCAAATACAGGCTGCTCCACTTCCCCTTCAGCTCCCAGCTAGTGTGCCTGGGAAAGCAGTGGAAGATGGCCCAAGTATTTGGGCCCCTGAACCCACGTGGGAGACCTGAAGAATCTCCTTTACTCCTGGCTTCAGTCTAGCCCAGCCCTGGTCATTACAGCCATTTGGAGAGTGAACAAGAGGTTCAAAGATCTTTTTTTGTGTCTCTTCCTCTCTCTCTGTATCTCTGCTTTCAAATAAATAAAATAAATATTAAAAAATAAAATTATAATGTGAAGATTAACGTGTCGGCATTTGGCACAGTAATTAAGATACGACCTAGGATATCTGCATCTCATATCAGAGTGCTGGGTTCAAACCCCAGCTCCCTGCCTCCAATTCCAGCTTCCCGCTAATGCATACCCTGGGAGACAGCAGTGACAGCTCAAGTGTTTGGGTCCCAGTTAGAGGCTTCTGCTGTTTTGGAATTTGGGGAATGAACCAGCAAACAGAATCCTGCTCTTTCTCTCTCTCTCTTTTCACCTCCCATACCTTTTCCATTGCCTTTCAAATAAAACAACAATAAGTGAATTTGAAAGATTTTAAAAAATAGCATAACTATAAAGAAAATAAACAAATGATCACTATAAGTATTCTTAAAATTATTAAGTCAAAAATACATAAATACCATTTTAATATCTTTGAAAAATATTAATAAGGTATATTTGGGCCAAGCAAATAGTTGGAATTAACAGGATGTATTAAAAAATTTAAAAGGTGATTTAGGTTAATTCTTCTGTCTCCAGGGAGAAATATTCCTAAACCCTTTCTAAACAAAGGTCCCACCTTCAGTTTGGCTTATGGTTTACTCACATTCATTTCAGGGCAATGGAATCTAACGCCAAGAGGATGGGATAATCCATACCATAGGTAGTTTCTGCCTCAAATGACTTGGGCTTGACTTGGGATTTAAGAATGCTGGACACTGCCTTTTGTAAACTTAGCATCTAGTGTAATGTCATTCACCTAATCTAGTGATAGTTTTATTTCTCAATTTGATGAGGTAGCTGGCTTCCTGTTTGAGATTCAATAGGATTGAGGATAACTAAATTTAAATATGCACTAAAAACTAATGGACAATCTGTAGGATACTGGCATTATTTTTCAATGTTTTTTTTATAAAATTCTTACTATAGATATAAAGCTAGCAAAAGTAAACATTTTAATACCTCATTTATCACATTTCATATGCATGGGAAATATATATTTTATGTATTTGCAGAGAAAAATGGAGTTAAATGTTTAATTTAGTATAAAAAATTTGAAAATTTTGAATCTGTGCATATGAGGGCCTTCAAAATGTTCATGGGATATTTTTATAATGAAAAAACTGTGCATGGATTTCAACATTTTTGCACCAAAATAAACTGATGTTTGAATTCCATTTTCCATGAACTTTTTGAAGCCTCCTTTCATGTATATATATGTGTATGTGTGTGTATGATTCTTCCCATGAAATTTATCTCAATGTTTCTAGTTAAGGGTAATAAGTTTTTAAAAAGACACAAATTGTACTATGTATCCATATCTAATAAATAGAATCATAAAGCATCAATTCATTATTAGTCAAAATTAAAATCAAATACTCTAACTCAATGACAACTAAAAACCTTTATCCATTTTATTAGAGGATATGTATAAAAAAGATAAAAATGTGAATGAAATATCTGGTTTCTACAATCAAAGGAAATTAGAAAGCTGAGTCCAGTTTGTGAGTTAAATTGAATTCTATGGACATATATGGATAATTAATTGACTCATAATTAGTTGATAAGCTATATGGAGATCAACTTCACCCATCTCCTAAACTACAGGTTTCCTCCAGAAAGAAAGAAGTGAAGCATGCAGTTGCTTTTTAAATTTTCCTTGACACTATACTCAGGTGAGAGCTAATCTGAATTATAATTATTACACAGAATACATTTCTGGGGACTCTGATAGACACACAATATAATATACTTTTCATTTAAATGAAGCAATATATTTTTGAAACTCTTGAATTAGGAAGTTTATTTAAATCACCAAAATGTTTGTTTGATTTAATAACTTATTCACAGTTATGAAAAAATCAGAAAAGAAAACGGTGACACAATTTAAGTCAGTCAAATATATAATGCTGCATATATTTTCATTAACTACACTTATAAAGTAGAAATACTTAAAATCCATCATCACATAAAAATAGAATCCTTTGGTTTCTCTGGTTTTAAAGCCAGTCATTTTCAAGAGTAGTTATCAGCATATTGATTAGGTATTTAATAGAAATAGAATGACTTTTAGAATAAAACACTGGTTTGGGACGGTGCCGTGGCTCACTAGGCTAATTCTGCCTGCGGTGCCGGCACCCCAGACTCTAGTCCCGGATGGGGCGCCGGTTCTGTCCTGGTTGCTCCTCTTCCAGTCCAGCTCTCTGCTGTGGCCCGGGAAGGCAGTGGAGGATGGCCCAAGTGCTTGGGCCCTGCACCTGCATGGGAGACCAGGAGGAAGCATCTGGCTCCTGGTTTCGGATCGGCCCAGCACGCCGGCCGTATTGGCCGTTGAGGGGGTTAACCAATGGAAGGAAGACCTTTCTCTCTGTCTCTCTCTCTCTCTCTCACTGTCTAATTCTGCCTGTCAAAAAAAAAAACAAAAAACAAAAAACAAAAAAAAAAACACTGGTTTGTATTTACTTTCTAGCTGTGAGAGTGTGACCATGTTACTCAGCCATTCCTAAAAGAAAAAGCCTACAGAATTAACATTTCCTTCAGAAAAATCAATTAAAATATAAAAATTATAATTGTTATGGCTATTATTATTTTCTTTTCACTGGGTCACATTATTAACCCTTACTCCCTAATTCATTAACTCATTTGCTTTTTTGTTTGTTTAAAAGAAAATCTGGGGCCGGCACTGTGGAATAGTGGGTAAAGCTGCCGCCTGCAGTGCCGGCATCCCATATAGGTGCTGGTTCGAGTCCCGGCTGTTCTACTTCCAATCCAGCTCTCTGTTATGGCCTGGAAAAACAGTAGAAGATGACCCAAGTCTTTGAGCCCCTGCATCCACATGGAAGACCTGGAGGAAGCTTCTGGCTCCTGGCTTCTGATCGGCACAGCTCCAGCCATGGCAGCCATCTAGGGAGTGAAACAGCTGATGGAAGACCTCTCTCTCTCTCTCTCTCTCTGTCTCTCTGCCTCCTTCTCTTTCTGTGTAACTCTGACTTTCAAATAAATAAATCTTAAAGAAAAAAAAAGAATAAGTTAATCTGAATATCACTGTGTAAGTAGAGTGCCTATCACACTGACTGACATATAGTGTGTGCCAATAAATGGAAACCATGGATATTTATTATTTATAAATAAAGTAATATGGTTGGCATTTCCTTAATCTCATAGACATTTACCATAAGATCTCATAACTATAAAAGGTTCCTATTTATCTACTAACTAATTTCCCCCCACCTGTTTCACAGTTAAAATGAGAATCCTTGGTCTTCTTTTTTTATAAGGCACTCACTACCCCTGCATGACCACCAATGTATTAAAACCCACATTGGGCATCAGACCACCTCAAGAATTACAAAGGCCTTATAAAGAAGAGTTAGTGAGGTCATGGAAAGAAATACCATATTACTGTGGGGTCGCTCAGATGTTAGGCATTCAACTAGTTATTTGGGTTGTAGACATCAGAAAACATCTTGGGGGTATTTTTCTTCCTTTCAAATTAAATAGTTGTGGAATATTTATACATTATAGCCTTAATTATACCATTAATACAAATTTTTAAGTACTGCAACAATCATTCCACAAACATTAAAAAAACACAAAACAATATAAAATATAAGCCACACAAATCAGAGCCAACCCAAAATGACAAAGGAACTAAAATTTCATTGCAAATATAGTCAATTTTAGTCTCAGAATCTTGTGAACTCATAACATAGAAATTAAAAGTTAAAACATCATTTTGCTAACAGTGAAAATCTATACATAGAAGAAAAATATGATCAAAAGTCTCTGTTTTCTCCATAGCCTGGTTTTTAGCTACATCTTCAACTTGCTCTCTTTTCTAAATCAAGACTGAGGAAAAGTCAGAGTGACAAATGTAACTTTGACCAAGAATAAAGACACAGGCTGAGGGCACAATACCGTAATTTTTCTACTTCATGGCAAAGGCCCCACGCAGTGGGAGAAGGAAGAAGGCAGGAATGCCTGCTGCACAGAAACTCTTCCTCCAGACATACCAGCTATTTTTACCAAAGTAATCTCATTTATTCATTAATTAATTCAGCAAATTTTTGTGAGACATGCCCTGTGAAAAAAATTACTGTTTGAAGTACAACAGTCTTTTTTTTTTTTTTTTTGGCAGATAGAGTTAGACAGTGAGAGAGAGAGAGAGAAAGGTCTTCCTTCCATTGGTTCACCCTCCAAATGGCCGCCATGGCCGGAACTACACCAATCCAAAGCCAGGAGCCAGTGCTTCCCCCTGGTCTCCCATGCGGGTGCAGGGGCCCAAGCACTTGGGCCATCCTCCACTGCCCTCCTGGGCCTATGGGTTGCCGGCGCCGCAGGCAGAGGATTAACCAAGTGAGCCATGGCACCGGCCCCGAAGTACAACAGTCTTTAGCAAAAGATAAGAGGGGTCAAATTTCCTATATCACAATTTATTAATATGATTTCCTTTTTTTTAACAGTACTCATAAAGTATATCACATGGGCACCAGTTCAAGTCCCAGCTCCACTTATGATCCAGCTCCCTGGTAATGCACAGGGGAAAGCAATGAAAGATGACTCAAGTCCTTGGGCCCCTGCCACCCAAATGGGAGACCAAGAAGAAGCTCCTGGCTTTGGCCTGGCCCAGGACTGGCCTTTGAAGCCATCTGGGGAGTGAGCCAGCACATAGAAGAGCCCTCTCTTTCTCTCTCTCTTGTAACTCTTCCTTTCAAATAAATAAATAAATCTTTATTTTAAAGATCATCATTTGAGAACAGGGAGGAAATGGACAAAGGAAAGTAAAGTTTTAAATTATTTTTCATTAGTTCACTCAGATAACACAGATAAGATGGTTGTAATGGTGAAGTGCCATAGGAGACATAAAAATGAATGAGACAGAATGAAAGCAATCATTTTCTAGACCCTATCAATTTTCCTATGGTTGACTCCTCCGATTCTTTTTTTTTTTTTTTTTTAACGATTTATTTATTTATTTGACAGGCAGAGTTCCAGAGGCAGAGAGAGAAAGAGAGAGAGAGAGGTCTTCTATCTGCTGTTTTACTCTCCAAATAGCCACAGTGGCTGGAGCTGGACCAATCCAAAGCCAACAGCCTGGTATTTCTTCTGGGTCTCCTACATGGGAGGGGTCCAAGCACTTGGGCCATCTTCTATTGCTTTCCCAGGCCATAGCAGAGAGCTGGATCGGAACAGCTGGGACTCGATATGGTACCCATATGGGATACTGGCATTACAGGTGGCGGCTTTACCTGCTATGCTACATCCCCCCCACCCCGCCCCGCCCCGGAATCCTCCCATTGTTGATTCAGACTAACTATGAGCTTTCATCTTGCCTTGCTGTATGACCTCAGCCATATTTCCTGACATCTCTAAACTTTAACTTCCCCATCTGCAAAAGTGGAGGTAATAATAGTACCTTTTTTGTATGGTTTTTGTGGAGTTTAACTCAATGATGCATGCGAATTATTCAACACATTTCCTCACAGTTTAATAGCTAATAGCCGTGGTGTGTTTATCATTACTACTAGGACTCTACTCTTAATTCCACACATTCCTTCCTCTTTATACTTATGGCTACAATCCTAATTCAGGCTGTTATTTTACTAATTAACCAAAGAGTATTTTTTATTTTTTTTAAGATTTATTTATTTATTTGAGAGGCAGAGTTACAGAGAGAGGGAGAGACAGTGAGAGAGGTCTTCCATCTTCTGGTTCACTCCCCAAATGGCCACAATGGCTGGAGCTGGGCTGAGCCAAAACCAGGAGCTTTACTTGGGTGCAGGGGCCCAAGTACTTGGGCCATCTTCCACTATTTCTCAGGCCATTAGCAGGGAGCCAGACCAGAAGAGGAGAAGCCAGGACCCAAACCAGTGCTCATGCAGGATGCCAGTGCTGCAGGCAGAAACTTAAACCTATCATCCCACAGCACCAGCTCCCCAAAAATATTTTTAATCACTGAGTTATTCAAGCAGAATAATTAGGTTCTGCCTAGTATAAGACATAGAATTTCTCGCTTCTGTACCATTGGTTATACTCATTCCTCTGACCTTACTTCATCTAACTGGGTAAAAATTCAATCCATTTTTTTAAAGGTTTTATTTATTTATTGATTGATTGATTGATAGGCAGAGTGGACAGTGAGAGAGAGAGACAGAGAGAAAGGTCTTCCTTTTTCTGTTGGTTCACCCCTCAATGGCCACTGCGGCCGGCGCGCTGCAGCCAGCACACTGCGCTGATCCGAAGGCAGGAGCCAGGTGCTTCTCCTGGTCTCCCATGCGGGTGCAGGGCCCAAGCACTTGGGCCATCCTCCATTGCATTCCTGGGCCACAGCAGAGAGCTGGACTGGAAGAAGAGCAACCGGGATAGAATCCGGCGCCCCGAATGGGACTAGAACCTGGTGTGCCGGTGCCGCAGGTGGAGGATTAGCCTATTGAGCCGCGGTGCCGGCCAATTCAATCCATTTTTTATGATGCAGGTCAAACCTTCCACAAAGCTTTGCATAAGAAGTATCTTTTATTTCTTTTGAGTTTCTATTGAGCTTTTGATACTCACTACTTTTTTCCCCATAAGTCAAGTTTACCTTAAGCACCAAGATTTTTTTATATTCAGATATTCTTAGTTCCCAAATGACATTTATTTTACTAAGAATGAATGATGGAACATATGAGAATTTTGTACTTTTCTCCCCAGGAAATAGTCACTGCCTAAGACTGAGGATATCACTTTGTTATTCTCACTGATGAACAAATCACAGAATTTACTTAATAAAATTTCTAAAAATGTCATCAACATTGAAGTAGATTACTGAAAAAAATCTCTGTACTGTGAAAACACAAGACAGCAACAGGAAATTAGAAATTGGTACCATGGCTTACACATAATGTTTTAATAGTGAAAAACAAATTACGAAATTGTTTTCTTACTTTTCTTTCCTACTGCCCAGTTGGCGTGCTGTATATTGATCTCCATAATCAATTAACACCAATTGTCGAGAAAAGACATTCACTTTGTTGCCAATAAATAAATCTTCCAAGCGCAGGTCATCATATTTGGTCCGCTTCAAAAAGGTGCGATGATTCTTCACATCATGCTAGAACCAACAGCAATATAATTAAAAAATAGTTATCAATAGGAATGCTAATCTTATTACAAGATGGAAATTCTCCTTTCTGCCATCAGACAAGTTACATTCCATTTCTTCTTCGCAGCAAATACAAATCCCATTTTTTTCACATTCTAATTTTTAATTCCCTGATTTTAATTTTGGATTCCATGATCTAATCTAGTAATAATTTAAAAACCTCTTATTACAACTAAATTTTTTTAAAGATTTATTTATTTTTATTTGAAAGAGTTGCACAGAGAGGAGAGGCAGAGATAAAGAGAGGTTTTCCATCCGATGATTCACTCCCCAATTGGCCGCAACAGCCGGAGCTGCGCCGATCCAAAGCCAGGAGCCAGGAGCTTCTTCCGGGTTTCCCAAGCGGGTGCAGGGACCCAAAGACTTGGGCCATCTTCCACTGCTTTCCCAAGCCATAGCAGAGAGCTGGATGGGAAGTGGAGCAACCAGGTCTCGAACAAGCGCCCATATAGGATGCCAGCGCTTCAGGCCAGGGCGTTAACCCACTGCGCCACAGCACTGGCCCTACAACTAAATATTTTCAAAAAGAATTTTTTTTAGCCAAATCATTCAGTAATTTAGGGCCTACCAAATCCCAAAAAAAAGATAGCCACATGTCCAAATTGCTGCTTTCTTAAGTACACAAAATTGCAACATCAAATATACCCATTCATTGAAGGCAATTCCAATGAGGGATCACAATAAATAAACAGGGCCCTCTTAGCTCAGTCCTCTTCAAATTTTACTTTTGTAGACATAATATATTTCAATGATGGCAACATATTGTGATGATGATAATCTTTAAACTATTTATTGATTATTGCTTAATCCAAAACATGAATAATCCCAGTTCAGTTTTCTAAGAAAAATTCTTATTTTTGACATTAAAAATAAAGGCACAGTTATATTCCTGTATGGTACTATAATGAATATACAAAAACAATAAAATAAACACAAACATATATATATATATTATAGTCTGCAGGGGCTGGCGCTGTGGAGTGACATGTAAAACTGCCGCCTGCAGTGCTGGCATCCTATATGGATGCTGGTTCGAGTCCCGGCTGTTCCATTTCCAATCCAGCTCTCTGCTATGGCCTGGGAAAGCAGTAGAAGATGGCCCAAGTCCTTGAGCCCCTGCACCCACGTGAGAGACCCAGAAGAAGCTCCTGGCTCCTGGCTTCAGATCAGCCCATCTATGGCCATTGCGGCCAGTTGAGAGTAAACCAGTACATGGTCGAAGACCTCTCTCTCTCTGCCTCTCCTTCTCTCTCTGTCTAATTCTGACTTTCAAATAAATAAATAAATCTTAAAAAAAGTAACTGCATAAAAAAAAAAAAAAACTTTCTCTATCCCACCTGCCTCCCCTTTGCTAGCTTTCACATAAAAAAAAAAAAAAAAAAAAGGTGCATTTACCATTTCAACAGATCCATCCCCTGGGTAAAACAAAAGCTCATAGCGCCGAAGAAGTGAAGCATTTGGATCATACCACTCCACAATGAAAACGAATCTTTCACTGTAACTCTGTAAAGAAAAACAGTATTATTTTAACACTAATAAATACTCCTGAATAAATCACGTAAAAGGAAAGCAAGGTCTACCAAAATATATGCAACAAATAGATCTACTACTACCTTCTGACAGCAAGAATATCAGTATAAACTAATATGAGAAAAAAATTCTGAAAAACTGCAGATTTTCATGAAGTTTTATCTCTCCTAATCTTAAAAATCTAGTACTACAAGAATATTGTCAGTAAAGTTATAGCAATCATCTTTTTCTCCTTAGAAATTTCGTATGACACTATCTAGCTGTAGAAAAAGTAGGAGAATGTTAGTTTCGAGCATTTGAGAACAGATGCCAAATAAGCAACAGTTTCATTAAGGGAGATTCTGGTAAGAGAAAATGGGGAGAGAGCCAGGGAAAACTGGGAAAGCTGACAGACCACAGTGCAACTCTAATCCTCAGCGGGGAACAGAGGCAAGGAAGGTTAAGTGGAGTCATGCCTGATTGCTGTACAGTCTAAGGAAGGTTCAACAAGTTCACGAGGGAGTGCTTTGACTTCCAGGGGTTGAGAGGGTGCGTAGGCTTCAGTCGCTGGCTAGGAACAGCCTTGGGAAATAGGTCTTAAGCACAAAAGCAGCAATGGGTTTCAGAGCACAGCAGCTAGGGCCCGGGTTCCTGTTTCAGGTTGTTGGAGGTTTGAGAAGTAAATTCTTAGGGTTTCCAAATAACAAAAGAAAAATCAAAAATTAGCCCTTGGGTTGGGCATTTGGCATAGCAGTTAAGACAACAATTGGAAAGCACACAGTATTGGTGTGCATGGGTTTGTGTCTGGGCTCACTTGAGATTCTAGCTTCCTGCTATTGTGCATCCTGGTAGACAGCAGTTAACGACTTAAGTAATTTGGTCCCTCCCATGTGGGAGACTCAGACTGAGCACCCAGCTCCTGATGTCAGCTTGGCCCAGTTCCAGCTGTGTGGGCATTTGGGCAGTGAACCAGCAGATAGAAGATTATCTCTATCTCTTTCTATCTTTCAAATAAATAAAAAAATTCAAAATATTAGTCCTTTTTCCTTGACAATTACACAGGACCTTCCATTGATATATATATATATATATGTGTATATATATATATATATATATATCTCCATCCCAGCCTCAAAGGTAATTCTTTCTAATAAGAAAATGAAGGCATAAGGAAGAAAGGAATCCAGAAATTTTGTTGCTAATTCTTGACTTGCCATCTAACACTCTGGTTAGAGTATGCAGCTGGGTTCACTTCTATGTTAGTAACTGATTCATAATCTATAGTGGCAGAAATTACACATCTAGCTGTGTTTTGATTATATTCATAAACAAATATAAGTGAATGACTTTTAAGACACTATTTTATTTTACTTGCAGTCATCCGAAAAGGCTTGTTAGACAAGAGAAAATAAATGTAAAATGAGAAACATTATTGAGTTTTGTAAATGCCTTTCTTCATGTAGTTTTTCATTTTGAGTCTTAAAATCCAGTATTTCGAGTTTAGGGTTCAATGTGCATGCTAGTATTGTACTTTCCTTTTAATGAAAAATCTGTAACTTATTAAACTTTTCACTATCCACAGTAAAATATTCATTCAAATGCATAACTGCAATATTGCCTTCACTAAAATAAATAAAATGGAATAAATGATGACACACCAGCTCACTGAGGTGAGCTTAACATTCTTTGAGTTACTGTAAACCTGAGGACATGAGTTGAATCTCAAGTCAAAATGGGCAAGAGACTTCTAATAGCCTAAGAAGCCCACAAAGGAAGCCTACCATGAGACAGAGAAGTCAAGGGGTAGGGAAACTTAAATTCAAGTTTAGACTTTGAAAATATCCAAGACTTGGGAAGCAAAAATTCCGGAGAGAATGGAGTCTTAGAAGTTTCAGTGGAACTTCTGCTAGTCTCATAGAGTGCGTGAGAAAGAAACGAGAATCCAAACTCACCAAAGTGCAGACCTCCGGTAAATACCCTTATCTTTATGTAGTGACTCCTGGAGTCTTAACTACACTCTAGAAGCAGGGGCAAAACAGTCCTTACAAAGTCTGAAACAAGTTTTCTGTTCACTGGTGCTTAGTCCTTGATCATACTAAAGTACTATTTCCCCCTTTCTTTTCAATTTCCCTGTGGGAGACCCGGAAGAAGCTCCAGGCTCCTGGCTTCCACCATTTCGGAAGTGAACCAGCAGACGGAAGATCTCTCTCTCTCAGTATGTCTGTCTCTCCTCTCTCTGTAACTGTGCCTTTCAAGTAAATAAAGTTAATCTTAAAAAAGAAAAGGCCAATAACAGAATTTCTGTTATTTGAAGAAATGAACTCCCAAGTCAATTCTTCTTCTTCTGTGTAAAAAGCTTTATTACTTCAAGTACAATTCCTATTCACACTTGTTTGAAATTAACATCCTGATTTACCTTTGCAATTTGGGTTATTCCTAATGTCAAGAGATATATCTAGAGATGTGACAGGGATACATCTGGATGTGGCACAAAAGGTCCTATTTGAGGCTATACTTTGCAATGATTTAAAAATCCCTTCCAAAATTGAAATTTAATTGCCATTATAATAGTATTAAGAAGCTGGACCTTTAAGTGGTGATTAGATTAGCAGGTACTGCTCTCATTGATGGGATTCATGCTGGTTTGGGGTACTGTAGGAATGAGTTAGTTATTACCAGAGTGCATTATTTTATTTATTTAACTTATTTTTATAGAAAGTTTTTATTTAATAAATATAAATTTCATAAATACAACTTTTGGATCACAGTGGCTCCTCCCCCCACACCCACCCTCCCACTCCCAAACCATCCCACCTCTTACTCCCGCTCCCATACCATTCCTCATCAAGATTTATTTTTTTAAAAATTTTTTTGACAGGCAGAGTGGACAGTGAGAGAGAGAGAGAGAGAAAGGTCTTCCTTTTGCTGTTGGTTCAGCCCCCGATGGCTGCCATAGCCGGTGTGCTGCGGCCGGCACATCCCGCCAATCCGAAGCCAGGAGCCAGGTGCCTGTCCTGGTCTCCCATGAGGGTGCAGGGCCCAAGCACTTGGGCCATCCTCCACTGCACTCCTGGGCCACAGCAGAGAGCTGGCCTGGAAGAGGGGCAACCGGGACAGGATCCGGCGCCCCGACTGGAACTAGACCCGGTATGCCGGCACTGCAGGCGGAGGATTAGCCTATTGAGCCGCGGCGCCGGCAAGATTCATTTTTAATTATCCTAATATACAGAAGATCACAGAGTGCATTATTTTAAAAGTTAGCTTTCTTGCATGTGTTCCCTTGCCTCTATGCCATAGAATATGCAACAATGTTCTCCCAAGATACCAGAGACATGCTTCTGGACCTCTCCGTCTCTAGAACCAGTAGGCAAATAAAGTTTTATGTATAAGTTACCCAATCTCATGTAATATCTTTTTTTTTCAAAGACCCATTTTTATTTACTTGAAAGATAAAGTTACAGGAGAGGTACAGCCAGAGAGAGAGAGAGAGAGCGCGAGAGAGAGAGATCCTCCATCCATCGATTCACTCCCCAGATGATCACAATGGCCAGAGCTGAGCCGGTCCGAAGCCAGGAGCCAGGAGCTTCCTCCAGGTCTACTACGTGGGTGCAGGGGCCCAAGGTCTTAGGCCATCCTCTACTGCTTTCCCAGAATAGCAGAGAGCTGGATCAGAAGTGGAGCAGCCAGGACCTGAACTAGCGCCCGTACAGGATGGTGGCACTGCAGGCCAGGGCCTTAAACCACTGAGCCACAGCGCCAGCCCCTCATGTAATTTCTTCCAGAAGCAGAAAATGGACCAAGACAGCCTTTCAACTACCTGCCTGACTACACATATGCATAGGGACACCCACATTTTCAGACCAAAACAATATTTTTTAATTTGAAATAAAAAAAATTTACTTTTCAACTTTGTTGAGCCAACCCAGAAAATATCTTGATTCCTCTTTTTATTTTGAAGTGATGCAGGGGCTAGTATCATTTTGTTCAAATCCCTCAACTTGTAGATAAAGAAACTGAATTCAGGAGAACACAAATGACTAGCATTAGGTCACAGAGATAATTAATGCCTGAGCTAAAACTGTAAACTATACTCAACATGGAGAAACTAAAACTTCAGTAGTATATATGGACATCTCCATTTTTTTTTTTGCTAAAGATGTTTTGATAAGGATGGCACTACTTGATGATTACAAGTATAGTCATTCATTCACTCTTCAATGAAGCTCTCAGCTTTTGTCAGAACTACTTTATAGAGAGCATTTAAAGATTACCCTTCATTGAAAAGAAACTGTTTCTTAAAAAGTCAAATCATTCTTCCTCTTTTGAACATGTTAAATTTATGCATAATAAAATAATTGATCTCTCACATTTAATAACATCTTATAAGTTATAACTAATGTGCTCAACAAATCTTTTTAATGTTTTTAGCAGCTATTAACACTACAGCTGAGAGATGACAATGAGAATCAGTAGAATGAAATGGACGTTTTCATGAACTGAAGTCCTCTAAAGTATAGCAAAATACACAGTGGTTTGCAAATTGGTATATGATAAAGAACAACATCTCAATGATTACATAAACAATGGCTCAATTTGATACAGAGTAGAGAAGCTATAAACAAAGTATTATTAATCCTAACAAAAAGTCAGCATATAACAACACACTGATTGCCAAAGAACTTGACTGATAATGGCCCAAGTTTTTAATATTCAGTTTAAAATCCTCAGAACTACTTTTTAGAAGGACATCCAAAAACAGGTCAAAAGTAGTTGTAACTGGGAAGTTTACAGTATGTAAGGGGGAAAACTAGAGAGAGAGAACTTCTCAATTTACACCTTTCTGAACTGTTTTACCCAATTGTGTGTTTGTTAGCCCTTTTTTTGTTTAATGTCAAAAAGGACTAGATTGTTCAACTTAAATTTTATTTGTTATTTTAAATACATTGAAAAATTCAACCCAGAGTCTCTTTAATAAAGACTAATTAAATATCTAACAAAGAATCAGTATACCTTTCTTCATATCACATTTCACATAGAACCTTTGAAATGCTCTTCCATTAACCATCCTTTAAAAACAGAATATACAGATAAAAAGCAAAGAAAAAAGAGTATTGCATGAATGGTGAGGAAATATACCTAGATTTAAACAACAGTGGAATGTGGGGTGGCAGAATTCTGTAGATTATTTTCTCCTTTACACTGCTTGTAAATCTGTTCTCCAGAGTTATTATTTGCTTATAAAATCAAAAAAGAGCCCAGGAAAATAAATTTAAACAATAATATATTAACTATATGATTAAAAAGCAAAAGGAATATGAAAAATTACACTAAATCTTAATCTTCCTACTTTTCTATATTTTCTAGATGTTGTGTAAGTATAAAACTTATAAAGAAAAAATGTTAATTTCATTTTAAAATATTTTAAATGGCAGAAATTTTGGTTTGGAAACAAGACATTTAGATTTATTCTTAGTGTTTGTTTCATACAAAACTTACCCTAAACTTCTCTCTTTCTATAGACTGAAAATAGAGGAGGAAAAGAGGAAGAGTCCCAGATCAAATTACATTCTTAAGTAGCAACTGAATGCAGAAAAAATAACAGAAGACAAATTCACATAACAAAGTCAGAGAGGAGAATCCTCTAGAACAGTACAGACCCGCAAAGGAAGCAGTAAACCCACTGAGAACAAATCTATAACCATGTTTGGGCATTACAGTAAAGAATAACCATTTATATTTTTTAGAAAAAAAGGCTTTTATACAAGCCTCTTATATAAAGCAGAGTTGCATATTTGAGTGTCTGTATGTTATTTTTTATTTTTGACAGGCAGAGTTAGACAGAGAGAGACAGAGAGAAAGGTCTTCCTTTTTCCATTGGTTCTCCCCTCAAGTGGCCACTACTGGCGCACTGCGCTGATCCGAAGCCAGGAGCCAGGTGCTTCCTCCTGGTCTCCCATGCGGGTGCAGGGTCCAAGGACCTGGGCCATCCTCCACTGCACTCCTGGGCTACAGCAGAGAGCTGGACTGGAAGAGGAGCAACCAGGACAGAATTCGGCGCCCCAACTGGGACTAGAACCTGGGGTGCCGGCACCGCAGGCAGAGGATTAGCCTATTGAGCCGTGGCGCAGGCTCTTCTCTATGTTATATTAAACTCAGGTTCAACTTTTAGTTAAACATTAGCGAAAATAAAAACATGTGATATATACAAAGCCCAGTCCTGGAATAAACAAACTACAATCAATAAACTCCAAAATTATGTGTGCTCAGTGTCCTCATGTGGAGAATGAAAAATATCATGCCTATTACAAACTGTTATAAAAATTTATATGATTAAATTTGTGAAATGGTGTGATACCCAAAGTGTAACAGAAAACATAAGTATCTGTGTTGGAAACAAAATAAATAGCATTCAATAATAAGCAAAAGATAGAACTTTTAATATTGTTAATAAATCATCATGATTAATGATCAGAAATATATAAGCAAAACTAAAGATCTGAATTTCAGAGTGAGATGATCTCTGTAAGCTCCATTTCTGTAAGATTAAAAGTTAGAACTTGAGTTTTATGAGAAACAGAGTTCTATGAGTCAGCATTCACTTGAAGAACTAAATAATAGAGTATTAAATCTCATGTCTGTAGTTTATACAGCATATTTTAATATTCTTTGAATTAATAAAATGCTTACAGATGTCCAAACTGACTTGTCCAAATCTAATTACATCTTTATATATAAGTGTAGTACAGGCCTCACTAATTGCATGTTGATAAGGATAAGGCAAGACCATTAGATTTTTATATACTATCTGATGCCTATTCATTGATTCAACAGATGGAGCATTAGTTACCATGCTAAGTACTACAGATGAATCCACAAAGGACAAAGGTGAGTAGAAACAAACTTCACGCTGGTCTTCACTGATCTTATGGTCTAGAAAGGGGGACAGTCAAACAATCATAGAACTACTTTTTTTGACAAAAACACCATAGGAAACCACTTTATTATTGATTTCTAAGGAGAACTTAGATCTTCTGGCTCTAGATCAGTGTTCTACTTTGTCACAATTGGCTCAGTTAAGACAGCTCACTTCACTGTCTCTCATCTTATTCAAAATTCATTCCATACTGTTTATATAACCATCCATCAGAATGTACTGTAAGGCACTTTATAATTTTTTTTTTGATTTGCCTTTGATGGTATGCTACTTAAATGTAGAAAAACTTCAGATTGTTTTTTGAAACTTTGTTACAACTTCTAAAAAGGAAAAATGTCATTTTAAAATGTAACATATGAAAATGGTTGCCTATTCAAGTGACATTCTGATGAGTCATCTCCTGATAGTCATTTTTAAAAACAGTCATATTGTACTATGCACATACTGATTATATAGGTAAGTTTCTTCCATCTATTTTGAAAATATTTTCCCTTCTCTCAACTGCTTTTTTATTTTTTAAAGCAACATAAATGATAATGCTCTTTCGTGAAACAGGTAAACTTTACAAGTCATATGCAGGGGTCAGCATTGTGGTGTAGTGGGTAAATCCGCCGCCACCTGCAGCGCCGGCATCCTCCTATATGGACAATGGTTTGAAACCTGGCTGCACCATTTCCAATCCAGCTCCCTGCTATTGTGCCTGGAAAAGCAGTGGAAGATGGTCCAAGTCCCTGGGCCCCTGCATCCACATGAGACTCAGAAAAAGCTCCTAGCTCCTGCAGACTGGCCCTGGCCACTGCAGCCATTTGAGGAGTGAACCAGCAGATGGAAGACCTCTCTCTCTGTCCCTCTCTCTGTCTGGAACCCTGTCTCTCAAATAAACAAATAAATCTTTAAAAAAAATTCCCTCTTTGCATATACTCCTTTAGCCTCCACCTTTTTACTGTCCACAACTATAAAATTTTAGAATTATCTGTGTATATTATCTCATCAATTCATCTCACATCTATCTGTCTAATGTTTCCATCAATACTACCATTCCCAATCTATTTAAAACTTGTACTTCTACTCCCCCTGAAATAGGGTTCCTATAATGAACAGTAACCTCCACATTTTTAGGTCTCATCTCACTTGACCTCAGAAGTATCTGACACCATGATTAATCTCCTCCTCCTTGAAACACTTTTCTTTTTGGTTCTTTGATTTCATGCTTTCTTCTATTGCTTCTTTTATGGTTATTCCTTCTCTGTCATATATTCAGGCTCATCTTCATCTAATTGGCCATTAAACGTTGGCATCACTATAGAGTTGGTTCTGGGTTTTTTTCCATTGCTTGAGGTGGTTCATATTGGCTTGCTCGAGGTAATTACTCAATTTTCAGGATTTTTTTTAATGTAGTTGTTAACTTGCAAACAGCCACATTAGCTTCCAGAATAGAAGTCAGCAGATTACACAAATCAGACAGAATCTCTCTACATACCAATAGGTTCCAGATGATGACCTATATTTACCAGCATACCAGTGTTCCCTTTTCTCTCTATGCTTTCCACCCAGGTGGCTTTTAATCCATGGCATCAATCACCAACTATACACAAAGACTTACAATGCTAATTACAATGATTTACAATCCTGATTCAGCTCTGAGTTTCCTGATTTCCATTCCCTAGACCTGGTCCCCTTCCACAATAGGTAATATCTCAGTAAATAATACCTCCATCTACTCAGCTATTCATGGCAGAGACCTAAGAATCATCCTGAATATTTCTCTCTTATTTTCTGCATCTCATACTTTCCAAAGTCCTTTCAATTTTACCTTCAAAGTATTTCTCAAATCCTTTCACTTCTTTCCATCTTCACTAATACCAACCCTAGAGTAAACTGGCATATTTGTCTGCTGGACTATTGCATTAGTTTTCTAATTGCTCTCCTTGCAGCTATCTGGCCCTTCTCCAATTCACAATGCACCTCAATTGATACTATTTAAAATCCAGATCTGATCCTACTACCACATCCCAATCCCTCACTTAAAAATTCTCACAGCTCTTAAGATAGAGGGTAACATCCTTAACATAGTTCTCAAAATCTCACATGAGCTGTTCTCTATAGCACTCCAGCTTTGTCTTATTTTTAACAGGTCCTGCTGTACCCAATTTAATGGCTTTCTTTGGGTTCCTGGAAGATGTTGCCCTTAGCACCTAACGATTTTGCCAAAGTCTCGTTCTCCTCTTCTGTTTTACCCTAGTTAATTTCTATTTATCCTTCTGTCTTAATTCAAATATCATTCCTCGGAGAAATCTACACTTACTACTTGGTCAAGTTATCTGTTATGAGCTATGATAATAATATTTAATGTGTAATCTTCACCACCATTTGCCATTAATTGTACACTTGTGATTATATTTTTGGTTATGGTTGATAAATGCCTCATGATTACACTATAATGTCTATGAGTACAAGCAACCAAGTTCATTTTCTGCTCACAATTAAATTATTAAGGTTTACAACATTGGAGACATTCATTAACTAAGTGAACTGGATGAGTAAATGTGGTGAACACCTCCTATGGGTTGACTAGGATAGGGTTTATGAACTCATGCAGATGTTTTAACCTCTAACTCTTAAGTTAATGGTATTAAGAGAGTGGAAACATAATCCAATTATGGTCCTAAGTGAGAAATCCTTAGGTCACTGGAGGTATGCCCTCAGAAGGTGGCTCTCACAAGAGGGTTGGAGATCAGAGCTGAATTCTTACCAGGCCAATGTCCAGTGGAACTGAAGAGATGAGACTCCTACCTGTGATAACTGAAGCATGATTGTAACCGGAAGTCTTTTTTTTTTTTTTTTGACAGGCAGAGTGGATAGTGAGAGAGAGAGAGAGACAGAGAGAAAGGTCTTCCTTTGCTGTTGGTTCACCCTCCAATGGCTGCCGCGGCTGACGCGCTGCCGCCGGCGCACCACGCTGATCCGATGGCAGGAGCCAGGTACTTATCCTGGTCTCCCATGGGGTGCAGGGCCCAAGTACTTGGGCCGTCCTCCACTGCCTTCCCGGGTCATAGCAGAGAGCTGGCCTGGAAGAGGGGCAATTGGGACAGAATCCAGCGCCCCAACCGGGACTAGAACCAGGTGTGCCGGCGCCGCAAAATGGAGGATTAGCCTAGTGAGCCGCAGCGCCGGCCTACTGAGAGTCTTATGAGTGGGACTGCCCAAGCCCTTGGAAGCTCACTTTCCACTGTATGTCCAGGAGGCTGGACATGGAACTTTAGGATTTCATGTTTGCTGTGCTGGGTTTCAGTCTTGCTTGGGCCTGATTATTCCTCCTTTCCATTTCCCTGTCTTCTCCATGGAATGGAAATGTATACTTTTTGCCTGTCCCTTCATTATATCTTGGAAGTTTGTAACTTGGATTTTTATGGGCTCAAAGCTGAAGTTCGCCATGAGTCTCAAATGCGACTTTGGACTTTCAAATTAATGTCAGACCAAGCTACGACTTTGGGACTATAGAAAGTGGAATGACTAGACACTGGGTGTGAGAAGGACATCAGTTTTGAGAAGGCAGGAAATTAACTGCTGATTTGCACAGAGTACGGTTCATGAATGCACACTCTAATCTCGAAAGTCATAAATTGATGGTATCAAGAGCATGAAAACTTAATCTATTTATGATGTCTAGGAAGTAGACCATATGGGACACTGGCACAGCAGTTAACCAAGTGAGCCATGGCGCCGGCCCAAGATACTTAACATTTCTAAGCTTCAGTTTTCCCATTTGTAAAATGGGAAGAGTGACAATATTTTCTCAAAAAGTAGTTGGGGAGATTAAAGGATTTAGCATACATGAGGCACTTAGGATTTCTATTGCCTAAATCCTCCAAAGCTGTGACGTTGCAAGCTTGCTTATAGGTCCCTTTGTGACTTTAGAGTCACATGGCACACATGATCTCCTTCACTAGTCTCTTTCTTGAGTATAGGAAAAGCTATCCCGAGTTGTGATGCCATAGCCTCAGTTGCAAATAATCCTAGATAAATAGTTTTCTAAAGGTCTTTGCAGAAAGAATCCACATGGAGGAAAAAGAAGTTTGTGATTGACAGAAAAGAAATGTGACTAAAATTATAAATTAAGAGTGTTAAACATAACAGTAACTTCTGTAATAGCAAGCAAATTTTTTTGTAAAGGACATGGAAAATCAGAGTACAAACTCTTGCCTTTTGGAAGAGTTCAGACAGTATGAGTCTGTTTTTTTGTTTTTGTTTGTTTTTTATTTGTTTTTACAAAATGAACCAAGTAACAATTTTCTTTACAAATTTTATAATACCATCAGTTATACATTAGTCATTAGTTTTATGATTCAAACGTTTCAACAGAAAAGTATCCCTAAAAATATCATAAATGACATTAATGAACATGAAATTCCTATTGCAAATTGTAGATGTGACACATGTTGTGCTTTGAAGTGGAACAGAAACCAAAGATGTTATGAAAAATAATAACAATGTGTTCATATCCTTATAGTTAACATAATATTTAATGCTACATTAGACATTATACTTATTAACAACCTCTAAGTCCAAAAGAGCAGGTACCTTAACTAATCATTTAGCTATGTTAAGAAGCAAAATTAATTATGTGAGCCGGCGCTGTGGCTCACTAGGCTAATCCTCCACCTAGCGGCGCCGGCACACCAGGTTCTAGTCCTGGTTGGGGTGCCGGATTCTGTCCCGGTTGCCCCTCTTCCAGGCCAGCTCTCTGCTGTGGCCAGGGAGTGCAGTGGAGGATGGCCCAGGTGCTTGGGCCCTGCACCCCATGGGAGACCAGGAAAAGCACCTGGCTCCTGGCTCCTGCCATCAGATCAGCGCGGTGCGCCGGCCGCAGCGCGCCGGCCGCGGCGGCCATTGGAGGGTGAACCAACGGCAAAGGAAGACCTTTCTCTCTGTCTCTCTCTCTCACTATCCACTCTGCCTGTCAAAAAATAAATAAATAAATAAATAAATAAAAATTAATTATGTGGCTAGGTTTCCAGATCCAAGCAGGAATCTTAGGATCTATGCACAAGTGGCATTCAACAACCGCATTACCTTTCAATTCTATTTTTCCATAAAAGTTTTCAACCCCCTTCATATATGAATGTTTAGGAAGTAAGCATAAAATTGGAAAAACCTACCTAAGGCAAACATAAATGTTTTATATTTTATTTAAAAGGATAAATACACAGATAAGAAAGCATTTTAGTCCAAGCCCTCTTGGCTATCAGAACTGAAGTACAGAAAAAAATTTTTCAATAAATCATCCAACTCTCCATTTAATAGCTCACAAGTGAAATAAAATGCCTACTTAAGGAATCTTTTAAAGTATTTTTTTTATTTTTGATAGTAACAAGCCTCAGAGAGGACAGGAAAATTGCAAATCATACTCATTATCTAACCTCACATTAATTATAAATTCAGAAGAAACAAAATAAAATATTAATATGGAAGAAAGTACTCCCCCTAATTCATAAGCACTTTAGGTGAAGGATGAGTTTGGGTATATATGCATCTGTGTGCATGTTAAGTGAAGATGAATACTTCTGAATAATACATGAGAATAGTATAAAATTACCTTTACTACTTTTCACTAATAAATTGAAAAGTTTCTAAAAAGGAGTTTTGATAATAAATTGTTCCAACATGATGGAATCTCTTTATGTGAAAGTCCTTTATCCTCTTCCAGAGACCACACATTGACAGAAATACCATCATCTTTAAGGATCAAACACTTTGAATGTATTAAGACATTAGAAAAGGCAAGAAGAAAGGAAGGCAGGCAAGTGATGCCATTACTGGCTTATTTTTCTAGGGTACCTACTATGATTATCTTCCATGAATCAGGAGGATTGACTGCTTATTTTTGATTTTTTTATACTTAGAACTCCTGTAGTATTCTCTAAACTGCTACTGTTTTAATTAACCTTTCCAAATCTTATTCACTGCTCACAACAGTTAGAATCAAATATTAAACAGGTTGGAGGGAAAGGGAGATAAGCTAACAGTATGTTAGGCATATTTAATAAATGTCTGGGTTAATCCTCACAACAAACCCGTAACGGAAGTGCTTCCCCAATTTTCAGGAACAGGAAATCAGAGTTCAGAGAGGTTAATTGTTAGATAATACACAAATCAAACATCTAATCAAAAAATCAATGTTTGTTTCCTGAAAACAAATGTACTGAGTCAAGAAAAAAAAAATCAGAATCATGAGTTTTGATCAGCTAAAAGAGCAATGGAAATGCAAAATGATGAGGAAAACAGCCTATCTGTAAAGTACACTTCAGCCAAAATACAGAGATAAGCAGTCAGAGGGGGTCACTAACAAAGGCAAGTCAGGTTGGCCTCAAGCCTGGGAAAACTAGCTCCAACCAGATTACTAGAGAACTCTGAATGTTTCTGGCAGCAATGTTTAAGATGTACTGTAGGAGTCCAAGGAAGAGAAGTCACCCAGAGTCAACACAAAAATATAGGCATAGGGAATAAAAATCAGTTCACAAAACAGAAAGGAATATAGAAAAATAGGGGAAAAATGCAGTGGCAAGAGTAATATAGTGCGGTAGTATGGGTTAAAAACACAGCATATGTTTGGAAATGTCTATATTTCATCTATTTCATCTTTTTTTGAAGGGAAATTACTGTTGATTATAGAGTCATATGTTATAGCACTAATAGGAACACATCTCTAAAAGCAAAATTTTGGATTATTCCACCCCAACATGATAACTGAGGAAATGACTATCCCAAGCAGCTTTGGTTTTTGAAAGAAATGCATTTTTTTAAAAGATTTATTTATTTGAAAAGCAGAGTTACAAACAGGGAGAGGCAGTGAGAAAGAGAAGTCTTCCATCCACTGGGTCACTCCCCAGATGGCCGTAAAGGCTGGAGCTGGGCCAATCCAAAGCCAGGATGCAGGATCTTCTTCTAGGTCTCCTACATGGATATAGGGGCCCAAGGACTTGGACCATCTTCCACTGCTTTCCCAGGCCATAGCAGAGAGCTGGATGGAAAGTGGAAAAGCCAGGACTCGAACCAGCATCCATATGGGATGCCTGCACCACAGGCAGCGGCTTTACCCGCACGCCACCGCACCAGCACTGAAATTAATTTCTTTTGTTAAAAAAAAAATTTAATGATATTACATCCCCATTATTTATTTCATATCTGAAACACAGTAACAGATTTCTAGTTTCTGAAACTGTGAAAAATTTAAATGGCTGCTATTTACATATTTTATCATTATAGAACTGTAAAGAGTCATTGTTAAGATAGAAATAGTAGGAACTGTTTATATACAAAATACATATAGAGCTCAGAGGAGGAGATTGGAATTGAAAATGTTTACATAGCCAACAAAGACAGCTGAATAAGTTTAAAATGAACTATGAAGGGGCAGGCGCTGTGGCGTAGCAGGTGAAGCCGCTGCCTGCTGTGCTGGCATCCCATATAAGCACTGGTTCAAGTCCCAGCTGCTCCATTTCCAATCCAGCTCTCTGTTGTGGCCTGGAAAAGCAGTGAAGGATGACCCAAGTCCTTGGGCCCTGGACCCAGAGGAAGCTCCTGGCTTTGGATTGGTTTTGGCAAACTAGGGAGTGAGCCAGCAGATGGAAGACCTCCCTCTCTCACTCTCTTTCTTTCTGCCTCTCCTTCTCTCTGTGTGTAACTCTAACTTTCAAATAAATAAATAAATCTTTAAAACAAATAAAATGAACTGTAAAGAGATTTGTATTATTAAATATGTTTTAAAATCACACACACAAAAAATTTAGAAGCAGTTACTTGTTATATGATTTCTTTTCCATACGTTTAATAGTTCATTATAATGGTGCCTAATTGACTATTATAATAATAACTTTACATCATGACCCAATGACTGCATCTCTACTGTAAATATAAAACAGAAGAATTTCTCATAGTAACCTGTCTCCTTACTATGTGTTCTGTTTTAGGGTATTTTCTATTATAGTTTATTCTGTTTTTCAACAATACTAATGGAATCACACTAAACCAACTTTGTGAGCTACAAATAAGGTCGAGAGCCTTTGAAAAACATTGCATTACCACCACCACCACCCTCCAAAGCCTCTCCTTCACACTCAGGTCCACCCACCCAATCTCTGCCTGCCTACACAAAAAGCACAATTGTCTCTAGTGGAACCAAGCAACTAAACCAAATGTGCTGAATTAAAAATAGGCTACTATTCTTATAAAAGAGGTCCCAGGGACCTACCTAGTACTTTCCACCATGTGAGGACTCTGATAGAAAGCAACAGCTACAGAACAGAAGATGGGCTCTCACCAGACACTGAATCTACTGGCACCTTGATCTTAGACTCCAAGGCCTCCAGAACCGTGAGAAATAAATTTCTGCTGCTTATGAATTACCCAGTTTATGGTATTTATTATTGCAGCCCAAACAGATTAAGACAGTGACCCAAAGGGAAGAGGAAAATATGATTCTGTATCTTCTTGAACAGAAAATCATTGGATTTCTCACTTAAAAATATGAACTTATAAGAAAATAGCTTACAGTGCTATTGTTCAGGGAATATAAGTAGTTAGGGAGAGGACATGAGGTCTGATAGCTCCAGCCAAACTGCAGCTGGAGAGCTCCTTGCCTGCCTACAAAACACCTGGAGTTGGTGACTGACAGTTCCAACCAAACTACTGGATGGCTCCTTGCCAACCCCCACAGGTCATTGATTGACAGCCCCAGGAAATTCACTACTGTAGGACAGCTGCTGAAGGCACACATGACAGCCTAGCCTGGACAACATGACAAGTCCTTCTGTGCTTTATCTAGACTTCCCTTCCCTATCTGCACAGAGCCGAAGCCTCTCATTCTGTGCACTACGCAGGCCCACCTCCCATGAACCTGCAATCCATGCTGCTTTCCAAGAAGCAGAAAACCAGGTTCCACATGTTGCAAAACTGGAACCAGCAGGAGCTGATATACCCAACATGGCTATAGAATGTGTCTCCCAATGACACCCCATTTTTTAAAAGTATTTATTTATTTATTTATTTGAAAAGTAGAGTTACAGACAGAGAGGGAAAGACAGAGAAAGGTCTTCCATCCACTGGTTCACTCCTCAAATGGCTGCGGTTTGGCCAATCTGAAGTCAGGAGCAAGGTTCTTCCAGGTCTCCCATGAAGGTACAGGGGCTCAAGAACTTGGGCCATCTTCCACTGCTTTCCCAGGCCATAAGGATCAGAAGAGGAGCAGCCGGGACACAATTGACACCCATATGGGATACCCGCACGGCAGGCAGAGGAGGCTTAGCCAACTACACCACAGCGCAGGCCCCTCCCAATGACTGTTAGGTCATCATAATGTTACTATAATAAAATCACCATGGTGGGGGCATTCTGACTCTCATCATATATCTAACACCATGACTTTTAATATTTCTTAAAAAGCAAAGAGGTGTGTGGTGCTCAAGCTCGAACCCAAACTGCCCACTTCTGAATATTCAGTTGGGCTCCTCCCCAGACACCACCCTCCACACATCTGGAGCGTAATAGAGAAAAGCTGAACCTTCTTAAGCCATGTCACAGTTGAATCATCTTTAACAAGTCAACACAAATTTGAAAAACTTTCTTATTATTGTCATTGAAAATTTTGTAGAACATAGGAACTAGGATATTTTGGCTCTACTTTCAAAATACTAGTCTTTGTGACTGTACAGCAGCAAACAGAGTCCACTGTACTTTGGTTTATTATTTATACATAAAGAAACATTTATGGTCCAAGCAAGTTTAAAACTATTTACACAGTTCATCTTACTCCGGTCCTATTTTCATCTTCCTCCCTACTCTTCTGATTTTAAAAAAACTGAATTTTAACACTGACTAAAATATCTTTGAATCATTTATTTATTGAGCAAAACTCAGTAAGTGATGGGGAGCAGAAGGAAAAGGAAGAAATGGTGAAGGAGATCTATGTCATATAATTTTGCTGAAATGAAAACCCATCTCCTTAGGAAAGTGGTGGGACTCCTTGCCATAGGGGTACTTATTGAGTAGAGTTCAAATGCCCATATTTTAGCTCCAGTTAGGCCTATTGTGTTCCAAGGTGGTGGTCAGACCTCTGGCAAATTACTTCTGTCAGTATCTCTATAAGGTTGTCAATAGGATTAAATAAGTTAAACTTTTTAACACTGAGCTTAGTATACATGAAGCCTGTTCATTAAATGGTTAAGTGTTGTTGGAGAGCAAGTAGGCAAAAGAGAAGTAAAAATAGTAGTAATAGTAAGAGCAGACTACGAGTACCAGTAGAAATTAGGAATAATTTTTGATTTTCATATGTGACAAAGCATATCTTTAGATTCTTCTTCACAACATCATAATTAATAAAAACCACAGCCTTTCGAGTACATACTATTACTTGAGGTGGGGTGGGGCTAAGTAGAGGAGGATCAAGAAATTAGTCCTCATATCATAACATCCTGGGAAGAACTGGATAGCTTTTTCTGGACAATGAGTAAAGATGAGTGCAAATAGACTCTAAAATGATAATAAATTACAAGCCTATTTAGTTTTCTCAGGAACAAACCAATAAATGGTTCTTTTTCAATCAGAACTGTTGCTAAAAAAAACCTTAAATATGCTTCAGACCTAGAAGAAGAACATGTACCATATGCTCACATCTTGTTCTTTATAGTGCTGCTTCTAAACTCTCCTGAGTTCCCTCCAAATCTTCACTATCTTCTGATCAAAGCATAATTCAGAGTCTATGTCCATCATAAAATTCTCCATAAGCCTCCCAGATGAAGGACATTTTTCAATACTCTGAAATCCCTTTGCACTTTATCTGAGCACTTGGAAGAATAATTGTAATTGTTCATATACATATCGTTTGAGCTGCTGAGAACAAAATGAGGATATCATTCATCTTTATATTCCCCAAAGTGTCTTCCACAATTGGCACTCTTCAATATCTCTTCAATACTTGAATATTAAAATCATATAAGAATTGCTAACAAAAACTATTTAAACAACACCTAGCACAACATATTTGAGTAAATTTTTTATATACCTAATTGATCTGTTGTTGCAAGATTATAAAAAAAGTTCATCATGTAACTTATCACTTGACTTTTACTTAATTTTTTAAAAGATTTATTTGTTTACTTGAAAGGCAGAATCACAGAGAGGCAGAGAGAGGGGCTGGTGCTGTGGCATAGTGGGTAAATGTGTCACCTGTAGTGCCAGCATCCCATATGGGCACTGGTTCATGTTCCAGCTGCTCCACTTCTGATCCAGCTCTCTGGTATGGCCTAGGAAAGCAGTAGAAGATGGCCCAAGTCCCTGGGTCCCTGCATTCGTGTGGGAGATCCTGGCCTTGGCTTGGGATCAGTGCAGATGGCCATTGTGGCCATCTGGGGAGTGAACCAGCAGATGGAAGACTTTGTCTCTCTCTCTCTCTCTCTCTCTGCCTCTGCCCCTCTGTAAATCTGTGTTTCAGATAAATAAATAAATAAATATTAAAACACAAAGAGAGAGAGAGAGAGAGAGAGAATCTTCCATTCCCTGGTTGACTCTCCAAATGGCTGCAATGGCCAAGGCTGGGCCTGGCCAAAGCCAGGACCCTAGTCCTGCTTCTGGGTTACCCACGTGGGTTCAGGGGCCAAGGTCTTTGGCCATCTGCTGCTGCTTTACTGGCTGCATCAGCAGGGAGCTAGATTGGAAGTGGAGCACTGGGACTAGAACCAGTGCCCATATGGAATGTCAGCATTGCAGGTGAAGGCTTAACTCACTGTGCCACAATGCCAGCCCCTTGTTTCCACTTCTTAAAAACTTTACTAATTTAGGTGATTGCTCATTGCTTGCTACTAACATGTTTATAAGTTATTTTGACCCAAGTTAAATATACTTTTGCATTCAAACCGGCATAAGTTCAATCAAGGAACAAACAATGCTACACTTTCTAAGCTCCTAATTGACCAATTCCTTAGGGATAGCAACTAGGATACCCACACTCAGCCCTCACAAACACCAGTGTGTGGGAGGGAATGAGAATGAATGCCATGCGACACTGTACCTCACTCTCTCTTTCTATCACTAAAAATTCAACAACAGGTTTTGTTTTGTTTTGTTTTTAATAAATTAAAAATTGTTTTCAATAAATTAATTTTGCAAGAGGCCAGCAAAATATGCTAATATTGTGTTTCTCAAATTTTGGATTCTGATTCTCAGGTGTTTTGCAATCATTCTAAAGAACAAAGATCAATATATTTGAAACATCAAAAATCATTCAGAGACAAGCTGTGTGATCCAGAGCTATGGGCTTTAGAGGAAGAGCACTCTCTATGAGCATCATGATGAAAGCCACAAGAATGCACAGCTGGGAGTACACTCGGAACCTGAGAGAAAGGAGCTTACAATGAACACAGAAAGACTGATCAACATTTTAAAAATAAAATAAAAATAGTGAATTCCTTTTTTAAAAAAGATTTATTTGAAAGGCAGAGGGACAGAGAAGGAGAGGCAGAGAAAGAGCTGCTCCATCAGCTAGTTTACTCACCAAATGGCCACAAAAGCTAGGGCTTGGCAAGGCTGAAGCCAGGAGCCAGAGCCAGGAACTCCATTCTGATCTTCCACATGGGTGGCAGAGCCCAAATACGTGGGCTATTTTCCACTACCTTACCTGGCACATCATCAGGAAGCTGGGTCAGAAATGGAGCATCTAGGACTTAAACCAGTGCTCCAATACAGGAATACCAAGGCATGGCAACTGGCAGCTTAACCCATTGTGCCATGAGGCCAACCACAATAGTAGTGAATTCCTGAATCAGTGAATGTTTTACGCACATAAATATAATGAAATTAATGGTTTAAAAACACTCATCTTAATATGTATGTAAACTCTTGAGAGCAGGCACAATATTCCCAGTATCAGGAAAAACATCTGGCAAATCAGTTACTCAATAAATATTTCCAATATAAGGGATGGACAGATGGATGGATAAACAGATGAATGGAAGGGAAGAGAGTCTAAAACAGGGAGACAAATTACAAGACGAACCAGATGATTTAATTCAGGTCTAAAATGAGTGACACTAAGAATGAAGAGGAAATAATGGATAAAAGAGAAATTTTTTAAGCAGTAATAAGCCAGTGAAAGGGGAAAGATATGGCCATGAGAGACAGAGATTGACTAAGATATTTATAAGGTTTTACATCAAAACAAATGAGAGAATGGAGGATTGTCTCAAGGGTAAAAATGGTGGTATTACACATAGGCCTGTAGATTCTGAAGGCACTTTGTTGGCTTAGGCCTGTGTGAAGGCACAACTTCTAATTATTATAGTAACATTTGGAGCAATGGGTGTATAATGTAAAGGGAGGGGAGAACTGATAATTTAGGAATTTTTTTTAACTTTTATTTAATGAATATAAATTTCCAAAGTACAGCTTATGGATTACAATGGCTTCCCCCCCATATCGTCTCTCCCACCCGCATCCCTCCCCTTTCCCACTCCCTCTCCCCTTCCATTCACATGAGGATTCATTTTCGATTCTCTTTATATACAGAAGATCAGTTTAGCATACATTAAGTAAAGATTTCAACAGTTTGCTCCCACACAAACATACAGTGAAAAATAATAGATGATTTTTTAAATGATGATGAAATCAGATCAGACCTATTGTCATGTTTAATCCCAGTGAGAGAGTCAAGTTGGGAATTGATAATTTCTTCTTCTTTTTTTTTTTTTTTTACACAGAAGATCAGTTTAGTATACATTAAGTAAAGATTTCAACAGTTTGCACCCACATAGAAACACAAAGTGAAATACACTGTTTGAGTACTCATTATAGCATTAAGTCTCAATGTACAGCACATTAAGGACGGAGATCCTACATGAGGAGTAAGTGCACAGTGACTCCTGTTGTTGACTTTACAAATTGACACTCCTGTTTATGGCATCAGTAATCTCCCTATGAGGAATTTTTTTAAAGAAATTACAATGCAAAAAAACTACAAACTTCACCAAAAATCCAAAAAGAAAATATTTTTCAAAAAGCATAATAATAGTAATAATAGTGATAACAACCAGAATGTATCAGTAGTTGTATTATTGTAGCATTGAACATTCACTGAGCCCTTTTTATGTAGCATAGACCATAAGTTCTTGAATATATTATTTTATAATCATTACAACAACCTTAGTAGATTATTTTCCAGAATAAGAAACCAAGGGACTGAGAAGTTAAGTAATTACACTTACTTTATGTCAGACCCAGGACTTAAAATCTGACAAAAGGGTATTTTTCTAATAAGTCTCTGAAGTACTGGATCCTGCTGGGGCAGGGGGTGGATGGGAAGAAAATATAACACTTCTATATATTTTTTAATTTAGACTATTAAAATTTCCATTATTCTACATGATTTACAATGGATATATTAATATGGTCATACACAAATTATTAAGTGGTCATTTAAGAAAATGAGAATAATTTTTTTTCTAATAGAAATGAGATATCAAAACTGCTTAGAGACTGGGTTATATGTTCTGCCTCCTGTCCACTTTTGTTTCCTACAAGACAATGCCAATTTTGATTTTATTCAAAAACAGACTGCAGCTGATCAGATGCTCCATTTATGTGTTCCAAAAATATTTATCAATCACTTATCTTGTGCCATGTAGGAGTCTGTGAATTGTAGGAAACAATTCTTGACTGTTGGAATTCAGTAACATAAAGCTCGAACATGTATATAATTCACTGCAATTCAATATTACAAGAATAATGATGATAGGCAAGATGAGCACTATCAGGCATCTGTTATATGCTAAATACTGTTCTAAACACATCCGTATTTTATCCAAACAACTTTATGTAAGAGATAGTATTAGTATTTACTTTTTACAGATGATGAAACTGATAGGTAAATTAAAAAAGATAAAAAACTTGCCCAAGCTTAGAAACAAAGGTGACCCCAGGCAGATTGATTCCAGATCCCATGCTCTTAACCACTCTCCTTAAGAGTAATGAAAAAGGGTGTTTAGGGAAATAGGACTAAGCAGCCTACATATGCTGAGCTGTCTGCAGGAGCTGCAGAACTGGAAACCACATCCTTTAAATTTCACCTTCTACTAAAACAAATCAGACCCTAGCAAGCAAAACAGCAATAACAAAATCATGCCACACTTCTCAGACTTGTAATTCTAATAATGTATTGAAAAATACATATTCCATCTTGTAATGCTCTACTTCAGGAAAAATTGCTTCACAATAGGCAACAAAACATTTTTCTTCATACGTAAGAGCTCCCTTGCTTAAGTCACACTGAAATGAGTTTACAGAATACCTCATGGGTACATGTCTTACACTAACTAGAAATCTGATTCTCAGGATTTCGTGTTTAAGAGTAACTGGTCTCAACTTTATGTAAGTCAATTATCTCCTTCTGTGTGACTTCAGAAAGCGTGTGGAGCGAACTAGTTAACAATAAATGCTACAGTTCAGCAGGCTTCTAAAGCTTAATCTGAGTCTCCATGCACTGACATTCACCCTGAGTGAGACTATGCAGCTGTAATGGAACACGGGTGCATCTGACAGCCTGCCACCTCAAGCCAACTACTTCCAGTAAGGGAGAGTGAGAACTGCTTTTCAAAGAGCAAACTTCTGCCTTGAACATTCCGAGAACACAGTGAATTATTAAAAATTTATTACCTGACACAGTAAACAAATAAGCTTAGCAGTTCAGATTTCTTTGCTTAGATGTTGCAGTGGAAAGTACAATAGACATGAAAGTACACTACCGAAATGTTTTCATCTTCCAAATTACCACAGGTTATATGTTAAGCAATAACTTGTTTTGCACACATGCTTCACCAAATTGTCTTTCTCCAGGGCTTCTTTCAAAGACCAAGAATTTTCTTACATTCAATTACGTCAAATATTAACCTTACTTTAGTGTGACCAGAACCAGTTTTGAGCCTGCTTCTCTGCTATCACAGATTCATAAATCTGCTTTGTAATGGCAGACAGAAGGTGAGCCTAAATAGACAGAGTCTTCAAGTGAGAAATCAGATTTACCAACTCCAGCTCAGTATTTCTCCTCAATAAAGAGCGAAAAACAAATTACATGAGGGGGAAAAGATAGGAGAATTATTAAGTTTAGTATTGTCCTATTCTACTTAAATTCTGTAAGAATTAAGTGAAAAGTGTTTTAATCACTTTTTGCTTTGAAAAAAAAAAAGTCTAAGGACATTTTGTTCCTTTTGGAAAAATATAATGTTCCAGATGGAGATTCCACTTATTTTCAAGATTATTTTCTTTAAAAACATGCCATTTCAAGACAACATTTCAGAAACAGAATTATTTATTTCTGTAGGAAAAAAAAAATCAATGCTTCTGTGAACAGAATACAAGCTCATTTATTTTCCCAACTAAGATGATTAAGAATGCACTTTCAGCAGACTTCCTGCTTCATTTTGTTAAAGAGCAAAAAATGCCAGAAAGGAACTATTTCCATATTGTGAGTATAAATCAGGAAACTGATTGATTAAACAAGATGGAATCATTTTGAAAATCACACATCCAGTGTCAGGCAGGAAGGAAGCCTTGGGCCTCTAGATTCTTGAAAATCTTTCCTCTCGGATTTCTACAGGTCACTCCATGTGAAAAAACAATGTCATACACCACAAGTCAAGGGAAACATGCTCCCTGAAAAGCAAGGCTCAACTGAGTGCCAGACCTAAACAATACACAATTATTGAGATTGTGTATTATTGATTGTTGTTCACAGACCAACCCCAGCTAATAATATTCTTGTACTTTCAATTTGATTTTCACAGATTTTCAAAGATCAAAGAAACATTAACAAATGAGGAAGCAACAGCTCAGATAACTGACTTAAGAAAGTTATATGACTTGTTAAGCAGCATAGTTTAACAAGAACCCTCTTGTTCCTTCAAGGACCTAACTGATGTCTCCACAGAACACTGGTTGTCACATCGTAGGCTTGAATAATACAAATTCTCTCTGTAACCAGATTATGATCTACTGGAAGATAGAAGCTACATCACTTATTTGAAACTCCATAGTGACTTTCTTTGTTCTACAGCCTTAAAAAAAATCAAATACTTACTAAAATTAAGATCAGAAGGAGAAAACAAATGTGTGTAGCAGGAATTCTTTATAAAATGGCAAAAACTCACTCTTCAGTATCAAAAAAATCTCAGAATTTTCCAGAAAATTCAGAAATAAGACATCTTTTATTACTTTTTTGGGTTAAGTATGGCTTCTTTGGCTGACATGTCTTTGAAAGAATACATTTTAAAAAGTTATTAAGTAACTCCAGTCTAAGAGTTATCCATCAGGGACTATTTATCAACAATTAACTGAACCACAACTCTCTAAAACAAGAAATGGATCTGAGCCAAAAAAGAAATTCTGGATCTAACTGTAGTTACATGAGAATATTTAAGCAATATTATTCACTTAATATTCAAATATAAAATTAATTCTATTTTTGGCTAAAAATCATTTGATAACACAGAAAAGCATAATATAAATGCTATCTTTTCTTCAGGTTTTTCAATCTAAATTACAATTGTTGAGGTTACAAGTACTCTAAGCCAAATTTTCTTATGCCTTTATCCCTTTGCCACTGTACCAGTGAGTCTGGAAGTGGATGAACAAGACATTTTTCATTTGTCCTTCCAGACCTTATTCAGCTTTTCAACATATTTTGGGCCTAGCCAGCCAACCTAAATGTGCCTCAGCAAGGGACTCACTTGTCACTGGCCTGTCATATAGGTTCAGCCAAAAGGAGGCAGTGGCAAAAGGCCTAAGCAAGAAAAGTGAAGTTAAGATATTTATTCTCCCTACTAGATCATAATGGTAAGTTGTACCCCTGTACCAAAGGCCACAGCTCCAATCAGACAGCCCTTTTTACTGCTAGTCTCTAGTAATTTTCTCCCTTTGCCCTCATTGGCCTAGGAGCGGTAATTGGCCCTGGTGCTTGCTGCCCTCTGCTGCTTCCTGAACTTTGTTAGTTTATATTCATTCCACCCACATCTTATTATTTAGTCCCTTTAATAAGCTCTCATTTAACCCATCTGAGTAAACAGGTGTACAGCTCAGTCTCAGAATGATATTTTGGGATAGAGCGCCTTCCTATCTCACATTGCTGGTTCCAAACAATTTTCACTGGAGAGTAGATGCAAACCTTTGGTCACTTGTGCTTTTGGTGTCAAACCTAAGGTTTTGCCTGACCAAAAGGGACAGAGATATATTCCCATGCTTTTTTCCAAGAGCTTTGTGGATTTATAATTATGTCTAAGATTCACATTGAGTTACTTTTCATATATAATGTGAGATAAGGGCCTAAATTTATAAATCTAGATGTGACTATCTACTTGTTGTTTCTGTTGGTGAAAAGACTACTTTCTTCATAGAATAGTACTGGCATGTTTGTCAAAAAACAATTTATCATAATGGTTTATTTCTGGATTCTCAATTCTGTTCCATTGATCTGTAAAGTCTATCCCTGTGTCATGACCACACTTCTCATTACTGTAGCTTTATAGTTAAGTTTTGAACCAGAAAGTATGAGCCCTCCAAACTGTCTTGGCTAATCTGGGTCCTTCAAATTTACATATCAAGTTTATCAATTTCTGAAATGACGCCCTTTGGAATTTTGATAGGAATTGAACTGAATCTATTAACCAATTAGAAAGACTGCTGCCTTAATAAGCCTTCCAATTCATGGACTGAAATGTTCCTATTTATTTAGGTCTTCTTTAATTTTACTCTGCAATGTGTTCTAGTTTTCAGTTATAAGTATTACATTTCTGCTAAAAATATTCCTAAGTATTTTATTCATTGGATGCCACTGTAAATGGATTTAATTTTAATTCCTTTTTCAGACTGTTCATTGTAGTACAGTCACTTCCCTTGACTCACGATCTCACTTTTCATGCCCCCACTTATCTGTAGTTTAAGTTACCCACAATCAACTGTGATACAACAATATTAAATGGAAAACTGAAGAAATAAACAATTGATAAGTTTTAAACTGCACACTATTCTGGGTAACATGATGAAATCTCACTCCTTCCTACCCTGGTCATGAATCATCCCTTTGTCCAGTGTATCCATGCTATCCATATATGCTACCTGCCCATTAGTGAATAGCGATCTCAGTATCAGATTTACTGACATGGTATCACAATACTTGTGTTCAACTAACCCTTATTTTACTTTAAAAAGTAAGAGTAGTGATGCTGGAAATTTGGATATGCTACAGAAGGTGCTTCCTTTAGGAAGGTGTCAGTTTTCAACCTAGTCAGAAAAGGAAAAAAACCACAACATGCTAAGGTTGCTAAGATCTATAGAAAGGACAAATTTTCCATCTGTCAGAAGGAAAAAAGTAATCTGTGGTAGTTTTCCTGCCACACCTCAAGCAGCAAAAGTTAGAGCTACAGTGCATAATAAGTACTTAGTCACTAACCTCTCTTCATCTCATCACACAGGCATTGTATCAGCTGAGTTTCTCACAGAAAGAGGAAAAGTATAGTACAATAGGATACTCTGAAAGACTAAATTCACATGATGTTTATTAAATTCAATTGTTCTGTTTTATTAGTAATATTGTTAATTTCCTTTTGTGCTTAATTTAAAAATTAAACTTTACCTTCTATATGCATGCATAGGAAAAAAATATATAGGATTCTGTATGATTGATAATAGTTTCAGATATCTACTACGGGCCTTAGAATGCATGTGCCATGGATTACATAGCAATATAACTGATTTTTGTGTACTGATCTTATATTCTGTAACCTTGCTGAACACAATATTTGTAATAGCTTTTTTTGTGTCTTCCTTAAGAGTTTCTACATATAAGGTTATGTTACTGTAAATATAGGTAGTTTTTCTCCCTACCCAAGCTGTATGTCTTTTATGTCTCTTTTTCTTGCCAGATTATATTGGCTAAAACTTCCATTACTGTGCTGTATAAAACTAGTGAGAGCAGAATCCTAGCCTTGTTCATAATTTTAGGAAGAATGCATTCTCATTTTTAATATTAATTATGCACTATGCTGTAGGGTTTTAATGACTTTCAGTTTGAAAAAAAATTCCCTTGTTTTCCTAATATGTCGAGAATTTTTATTATGAATGGTATTGGATTTTGTGCAGTGTTTTTCTCTATTGATCATTTGGGGGGTTGTCCTTTATTTTACTACTATGGTATGTTACATTAATTGATTTTTCAGATGTTAAACAAACCTGGTATTCTCAATATGAATTCCACAGGGCTATGGTATGTAAATCCATTCTCTACGCTGTTAGATTCAGCTTGTTGAGATTTTGCAGAGAATTTTGCATCTAGTATTATAAAGGATGTTTATAGTTTTCTTTTCTTGTAACATTTTTATCTGGCTTTAGTTTCAGGATAAAACTGGCTTCACTGAATGAGTTGGGAAGTATTCCCTCCTCTATTTTCTAGAAAAGTTTAGGAAATATTGCTAATATCTGTTTTTTAAATGTCTGATAGACTTTACCAGAGTAGTCTCCTGAGCCTGAGCTTTTCACTGTAGATTTTTAATTAGAAATTCAATTGCTTTACTTGGTGTAAGTCTATTTAGATTTTCTATTTCTTCTTGAGTTACTTTTAGTCATTTATGTCTTTAAAGAGCTTTGCCCATTTCATCTAAGTTGTATAAACTGATGGCATATAGTTGTTCATAGTATTCCTTTTAATCTCCACAGAGTCAATAGAGATATATCTTCTTCCATTCTTGAGTTTGGCAATTGGTGTCTTTAGTTCTCGTTCTCTCTCTCTGTCTCTCTGTATATTAACTGAAGTGTTGTCTATGGTAATCATTTCAAAGAATCATTTTTTTTGTTTCATTGATTTCCTCAGTTTTCTGTTTCACTGGTTACACTCTAGTCCTTATTGTCTTGCTTCTATTACCTGTGGTTTAGCTTTCATTTTTGCCTCTTTTTCTGGTGTCTTAAGGTAGTCTTAAGTTAGTGATTTGAAAGTCTCTTCCTTTCCAACACAGGCATTTCTCCCTGACTTCTTTCTTTTTTATTAAAGACTGATTTTTATTTATTTGAAAGGCACAGTTACAGAGAGAGATACAGAGAGAGAGAAAGAGTGATGGAGGGGGGGAGGAAGGGAAGGAGAGAGAGGATCTTCTATCCACTGGTTCACTTCCCAAATAGCTGCAATGGCTAGGACTAGGCCAGGCTGAAGCCAGAAGGAAGGAGTCAGGAGCTTCTTCTACATCTCCCACGTAGGGAGATGCAGGGGCCCAAAGACATGAGTCACCTGCTACTGCTTTCCCAGGCATATTAGCAGGGAACTGGATCAGAAGTGGAGCAGCCTGGGTTCAAACTGGCACCCATATGGGATGCCAGCACATCGCAGGTGGCGGCTTTACCCACTAAGCTATAACACCAACCCCTCTCCGTGATTTTTTAATGTTAGTGTACCCTACAACTCTTTTTAAAGATTTTATTTATTTATTTGAGAGGTAGAGTTACAGACAGTGAGAGGGAGAGACAGAGAGAAAGGTCTTCCTTCCGTTGGTTCACTCCCCAAATGGCCGCGACGGCCAGAGCTGCTCCGATCCGAAGCCAGGAGCCAGGTGCTTCTTCCCAGGCTCCCATGAGCGTGCAGGGACCCAAGAACCTGGCCATCTTCTACTGCTTTCTGCCACAGCAGAAAGTGGGATTGGAAGAGGAGTAGCCGAGACTAGAATTGGTGCCCATTTGGGATGCCAGTGCCACAGGCGGAGGATTAACCTACTGCGCCACGGCGCTGGCCCGTGCACCCTACAATTTTGTACTTGGACTTTTTATCTCTAGCTACACTTAGTCTCTTAATCATCTTGCCCAATTTCATGGCTTTAAATATAACATTTACTGATAAATTTCAGGTAAAACCTCTCCATCTGTTAGAAGCAGGTGTTTAGTGCAGTGGTTAAGACGCCACTAGAAATGCCTGCAGCCTGTGTTGGATTACCTGAGTTCAAGTCCCAGCTCCACTTTGAATTCCACCTTTCTGCCAATGTGCATCCTGGCAAACAGCGGTGCTGGCACAAATAGCTGGGTTTGCTATACTCACATGGAAGACCTGGATTGAGTTCCTGGTTTCTCTCTCAAAAATAAAAATAAATAAAATTTTGAAATAAATAAAAGGCTCACATATGCAATAGCCTCTTACCATGGTATCAAACAGACATCTTTAAATTTAACTGGCCCAGCCGGCGCCGCGGCTCACTAGGCTAATCCTCCGCCTTGCGGCGCCGGCACACGGGGTTCTAGTCCCGGTCGGGGCACCGGATTCTGTCCCGGTTGTCCCTCTTCCAGGCCAGCTCTCCGCTGTGGCCAGGGAGTGCAGTGGAGGATGGCTCAAGTCCTTGGGCCCTGCACCCCATGGGAGACCAGGAAAAGCACCTGGCTCCTGCCATCAGATCAGCGCGGTGCGCCGGCCGCAGCGCGCCAGCCGTGGCGGCCATTGGAGGGTGAACCAACGGCAAAGGAAGACCTTTCTCTCTGTCTCTCTCTCTCACTCTGCCTGTCCAAAAAAAAAAAAAAAAAAAAAAAATTTAACAGGCCCAAAAAACTCTTGCTTCCCATTCCCTTTCCAGACAGAATTTTCTGAATCTTTGTTAACAGTAAGTCCACTTTTACCACTGTTCAGGCCAAAATTCTCAAATAATTTTTGAATTTCATCCTCGATTCACTGATCACAGACCACAGATTCAATCCATCAGGAAATTCTGTTAGCTCTACATACAAAATATATACAAACTCTAACCATTTGACTACTTCCATCTTAATAAACCAACTCCAAAGCATCATATTCTCTCATCAAGATTGTAGCCTCATAACTAGTCTCGCTACTTATGTCCTTGCTCCTCATCCCTACTCTCAGAAAAAAAAAAAAAAAAGTAACCAGGGTGATTCTCTAAAAATATAAACTGAATCACATCATTCTTCCCCTTAAAACTAAGACTTTCTAGTTTATGCAAGTAATGCCAATCTCATTTCAATGGCCTACAAAGTCCTGCTCTCAGTTAAGAGCTCTTTGATTGGCTTTCTTACATCTTGAAACACTTTTCCTCAAATATCTGAACACTATTCTTTCTCACTCTCAAATCTTTGCTCAACTATCATAATCTTCTCTACAAGAATGACCTGGGGCAGGAGGTGGGGGTATGGCACTGTGGTATAGCATGGTAAAGCTGCTCCCTGCAGCACTGGCATCCCATATGTGTACCAGTTCAAGTCCTGGCTGCTCCATTTACAATCCAGGTCCCTGCTAATGTGCCTGAGAAAGCAGCAGAAGATGGCCCAAGTACTTGGGACCCTGCACCCAAGTAGGGGACCCGGAGGAAACTCCTTGTTCCATGCTTCAGATTGGCCCAGTTCTGGCCACTGCAGTCATTGGAGGAGTAAACCAACTGATGGAAGATCTTTGTCTCTGTTTCTCCCTCTCTTTGGAACTCTGCCTTTCAAATAAAAAAATCTATTTTTAAAAAATGACTTGGGACACCTTCCTTTCAATTGTATCAACCACCATTATTAACACTTCCAACATCCACTTATCTTTTCCCCTATAGAATTTAAGAGTGGTTGTCATTGTGGCAAAGCAGGCTAAGTCACCAATTGCAATGCCAGCATCCCATATCATGTGTGTCAGTTCAAGTCCTTGCTGCTCCCCTTCCAATCCAGCATCCTGCACATGTACCTGGGAAAACAGCAAAAGATGGCCCAACTACCTGGGGCCCTGTGACCCATGTGGAAGACCAGAATGGAGTTCCAGCCTCTTGGCTTCTGCCTGGCTCAGCCCCAGCTGTTGTAGCTATTTGGGAAATGAACCAGCAGATGGAAGATTTTTCTCTCTGTCACTCTGCTTTCCACATAAATAAATCATTTTTCAAAAACAAGCATTTAATGTATTCAATTATCATGCATATTATATATAATGTTTATTGTTTATTACATGTCTCCCCCAGTAGAATGAAAACCTATCTTAGGGAAGAGATCTGTGTCTGTTTTCCTCATGTATGGATTCCAAGAAACTACATTACACAAAACACATTGTCAATGTCATTAAATCATGCCAGAAAAGTTTAATTTATTCATTAAACAAATACTAACTGCCTTCTCCTTGCCAAGCACTACAACGGACATGGGGGATACTCAAAGCAGACAAGGATCTGGATCAGATATGGAGCTTATTTACTCATTTTCTGTCTCTTCATGGAGTGTAAAATTTCAAAAAAATAATACATATACATATATAGTTCAAATAATAATACAGGTTGTAAGGACAATAGAATAAAAAAAGTAAATATTCTATTACAGGGCATAAGCAAGGGACTCCTCCTTCAACTAGAATTGACACTTAATTCCTCTATGAGGAGATATCAAAACCAGGATAAGGAAAAGCCAATCATGTAGAAATCAGGGGTAAAGTATTCTAGGGAATCAAAGGTTTAAGACTTTGAGGGGTGGGATGGAGCTTGACAGGTTGAAGAAACAAAAAACAAAACAAACAACCAACAGGACCTGAATGAGTACAGGGGAAAGATACAGTGGGATGGCATCCCGTCTACATCATGGTGGCCTGAAACTCACCTTGGTATTATTAGCAAGTTAGACACACCCTGGCATGTTATTTTTGGAGCAACTTCTCTCTCCTGTTCTCCTTTCTTTTCTATTGTTTGCTTACTCTGGGAAAAGAGCCAGTGGTACAGATAACCAGTTTCATTGCTTAGAAATTTGACAAGACTAGTCTTTTGCCCAACTAGTACCTTTGTAAAAACAGAAAGTTCTGCCTTCCTCAAAAACATTTTACTGCCATCTGTTTTAAAATATGTAGTAAATAAGCATATCACAGTTCAAAACACAGTTGTGTAGTGCCCTGTATATAGTATGTTACAGAAATAGAGAATGGTTGCTGCATGCAAAAAAACCTTGCTGCATTTTTGCTTTTATTTTGTATACCAAATACTATAGATACTATATATACATGTGGATTTGCATGCATTGCAAATTACTATTTGAATTAGCTACAGCCAGCTCCTGATTCTGTTAACATTATCCTCATGACAAAAGGAATGTGTATTTTTGAATATGTGTCCACGGACAAACTCCTGAGTTCATGGTGAAGTAATGCAGATTCAAGTGGCTGTAGGCATAAACATACCTCTACAGAAGTGGTAAAAGCCTTGACTACATCAGCAAGGGTTAAGAGCACTGCTCATCACATGCTCTGTCTGATGAGGAATCAGGCAGGACAGGCTTGTCCTTCTTTTGGAATGCTGTCTCGTGTGATTCACATGTTGCTTATGTTTTGCAGTTTAGGGTTTGAGCTGTCTTTTTTAATAATTAAAAGGATATGTTGGTGGAGTGTCAGATTCCACAAAAATTATTTTTTAATTTTAATCTTCTCATCAGTTCTACTACAGTTTTCTAATTGACAAAAGGAAAAAGTATATGTCTTTTAACTTTACAAGAAACAATTTGTGATACTGTGCACTTCTGTGACTTCCGGATCAATGGCATTTAAATGCCACATCAATATGATTAAGAAAAGGATAGCTTTTCCTGAAAGAATATATCAAGTGATGGAAGAGTGCCACCTAATGTTCAATGTGGATTTCAACATAGCCAGGCCTCATGGCCATGCTACAAATATCACTCAGTTTTAGCTCTGTAATTATACATTAGACCATTATATTTTTTTCAGAAGTCCTAATCAAATATCAAAATATGAATCACGACTTTCTAAAAAACATTATCACTCACATCCTCTAGAGTTTCAAAATGAGAGAATTCTTTTCTTCTCCCTATAGCTATATTAAAGACAGGGGAGTTACTTGTAAAAAATATCAAACATTTTTTAATATCTTAGCCCAATTGGTAATCTAGAAAGAACACAAACATCTAAGTTAAACAAGTCCAAATCTGGCCCCACCACTTTCAAACAAATAATATAACCTGGGTATTTGTGTTTTTTTTTGTTTTTTTTTTTTTTTTTGGATTGAGACTATTTATATGAAAAGAACGGTAAACACAGAACACATTTAATAAATGACAAGCATTAACATTAGGAAAATAGATTTCCCATTTTGATTTACAAGTTAATAAGTTTCTTTTGGCTTTTATATATCCCCCCCCCCCCCCCAGACAACAGGACTTGAAGAAATGTTTTAATGAAAAGGTACCATGTGCCAGATCACAATTTAATTTGTCTTTAATACTCTATATAAAAGCCTAATCAGAGCAGGAGCTGTGGCGTAGCAGATAAAGCCACTGTCTGCAGTGCCAGCATCCCATATGGGCACCAATTCCAGTCCCAGCTGCTCCACTTTCACTATAGCTCTCTGCTATGGCCTGGGAAAGCAGTAGAAGATGGTCCTCATCCTTGGGCCCCAGCTCCCAAGTGGGAGACCCTGAAGAAGCTCCTGGCTCCTGGTTTCTGATCTGTCCAGCTCCGGCTATTGCAGCCATTTGGGGAGTGGACCAGCAAATAGAAGACTTCGTTCTCTCTCTCTCTCTCTGCATCTGCCTCTCTGTAACTCAACCTTTCAAATAAAAGACAACATAATCTGAATTCTTTTTTTATCTTTCCCCAAATCAGCCCCAAGTAACTTTAAAGTTTTTTTTTCAATTAACCACTGATAAAATGATAAGGTTTCAAACACCCTGCCCCTTATGGAAAAGGAGTAACAATTAGTGAATTCTCTTCACCTGCTTTCTAACATCTAGTAATTAATAATAGGAATTTTAACAATCAAAAATAATTTTTTGTTTTTTGGTTTTTTTTGACAGGCAGAGTAGACAGTGAGAGAGAGAGAGACAGAGAGAAAGATCTTCCTTTTGATGTTGGTTCACCCTCCAATGGCCACCGCGGCCGGCGTGCTGCGGCCCGCGCATCGCACTGATTCAAAGCCAGGAGCCAGGTGCTTCTCCTGGTCTCCCATGTGGGTGCAGGGCCCAAGCACTTGGGCCATCCTCCACTGCACTCCCAGGCCATAGCAGAGAGCCGGCCTGGAAGAGGGGCAACCGGGACAGAATCCGGCACCCTGACCGGGACTAGAACCCGGTGTGCTGGCGCCACTAGGTGGAGGATTAGCCTATTGAGCTGTGGCGCTGGCCAAAAATAGTTATTTTTGAAATATTATTAAATTATTTCAATATCTTCCTCATGACATTAAAAAAAAATTTACTCTGTGTGTGTTAATCTTATCAAGTTTCTAGCATACTGTCCCAACCAAGTCTCTTTTGAGTTTAATCCTGTCTTTAAGGTTCACATTTCTTGTTTGTGTAAGAATTCAGTTATAACAGATAAGAAGAGTCTCTCAAAAGCATAATGTATTAATTAGGATAGTCTTCCAAGAAAACCATTACTGAAGGTTCCCATGTGCCAACCTGGGAATAAGAAATAAATCTTGCTCTCAGACCAGGGGAAACACCTGGCTCCTGGCTTCGGATCAGCGCGGTGTGCTGGCAGCAGCGCGCAGGCCGTAGCGGCCATTGGGAGGTGAACCAATGGCAAAAGGACGACCTTTCTCTCTGTCTCTCTCTCTCTCACTGTCCACTCTGCCTGTCAAATAAATAAATAAAAATAAACCCTTGCTCTCAAAGAGCTCACTCTCCTCAATACATTACTGAGTCCTTACTCAGAGCCAGAAGGCCATAGAGGTAAATCCCCAATGCATGTTTTTGATGGTGGATACACCCTTCTCTTCCAGCACTGTCTTCCCAGGAAGGTAGGACCAGAAGGAAGGGAAGAGGGGATGTTGGAGACAGCAGGGATGACAGGCAGGGCAGCGAGGTCTCTATTTCTTTCTCTCTCTCTCTTTTTTTTTTTTGGCCTTGAAGTTTCTTTTCTCTCCAGCATTCTGGATGACTGTTGCTCTACTATCTCTCATGGTCCTGGATTTCTTTCTCTCCTTCTCCATCCCTTCACTTTGGATAGTTCTTTCTAAGAGATACAGGAGGACAGAACTGGAATGGGTACTCATTGATATGGTATAAACTAAATAAAGTTGTTACTTTGTTTCCTTCATTTAGAAATTAGTACTCATTCAATATGGAATCAATCATATGAGAGTACTTCAAAATGTTCATGGAAAATGGGGTTAAAAGGTTAAGTTTATCCTGGTGCAAAAAACTGAAATCAATTCATATGAGGGGTATTCAACAAGTTCCTGAAAATGCATACTATGAAGAAACTATGCATGGATTTCAAAATATGGCCTAGCAATTAAGATGCCAGTTAGAATGGACACATCCTACACTGGAGTACCTGGGTTCAATGCCTGGGTCTGGCTCCTGACTCCAGCTTCCAGCTAACGTAAACCCTGAAAGGCAATGGTGATGGCTCAAATAGTGGATGCCCTGCCACTCACATGGGAAACTGAATTGTGTGTTCCAGGTTCCCATATTTGGCCCCAGCTGAGCTCTAGCTGTTGTTGGCATTTAGGGAATGAATCAGCAGATGGGGGCTCTAGCTCTGTCTCTGACTCTGTTTCTCTCTTTAAATCTTCTGCCTCTCAAATAAATAATCTTTTTATAAATTTTATATCAAAGTAAACTTTTCTTTCAATTTGATTTTTCCAAAAAATTTATGTATTTATTTTTAAAGTCAGAGTTACAGAGAGAGAAAGAGAGAGAGAGAGATCGCTCACCTGCTGGTTCACTCCCCAGATGGCTGCAATGGCCAGCACTGGACCAGGCGGAAGCCAGGAACCAGCAGCTTTATCTGAGTCTCCTACATGCGTGGCAGGGGTCTAAATACTTGAGCCATCTTCAGCTGCTTTTCCTAGGCATTAGCAGGGAGCTGGATCAGAAGTGGAGCAGCCAGTACATGAACCAGTGCCCATACTGGATGCTGGCATCACAGGTGGCAGCTTTACCAACTATGTCACAATGTCGGCCCCTATTTTTCCATCTATAGAATATTTTAATGATAGATTTATTTATTTATTTGAAAGACAGAGTTAGAGGCAGAGAAAGAGACACAGTGAAAGATCTTCCATCCGCTGGTTCACTCTCCAAATGGCCACAGCAGTCGGTGTTGGGCCGATCCAAAGCCAGGAGCCTAGAACTTCTTCTGGGTTTCCCACCCTGGTGCAGGGCCCAAGGACTTGGGCCATCCACCGCTTCCCCAGGTGCATCAGCAGGTAGCTGGAGCAGAAGAGGAGCAGCTAGGAATCGAACCGGTGTGATATGGGATGCTTGCACTGCAGGCATTGGCTTTCCCTGTTACACCACAGTGCCAGTCCCCACTTTTTTTCTTAAAGAGTTTTCTTAAAGAGAAAGAGAGAGAGAGAGAGAGACATCTTCCACCCATTGGTTCACTCCCAAGATGGCCACGGCCAGAGCTGTGCCGATCCGAAGCCAGGAGCCAGAAGCTTCTTCTAGGGTTCCCAAGAGGGTGCGGGGACCCAAGGACTTGGGCCATCTTCTATTGCTTTCCCAGGCCATAGCAGAGAGCTTGATCAGAAGTGGAGCAGCTGAAACTTGCCCATATGGGATGCCGGTACTGCAGGCAGTGGTTTTAACCACTATGTCACAGCGGCGGCACCTGCCCCCATTTTTTAATAATTTTATTTGAAAACCAGAGAAACAGAGACCAACAAAGAGACAGGAAAAGACCTTTCATACATTGCTTCATACCCTAAATGATTGCAACAGTCAGGGCTGGGCCAGACCAAAGTCAAGAGCAAGGAATTCCATTTTTCAATGAATTCTTTGAAGTTTCCTCACACAGATACACAAATGTCCATAAACAATTACATGAGAACACAGCCCGGTAACAACAGCATCATGCTGAGATGGGTGATATGTAAGCCTTTGAGTATATGCCACTTAGCTTCTTTATCTATAGAATATGGGGGTAAGATCAGTACTTCACATTTTTTTTTATCAGAACCTATAGTAAGAACTACAGTTTCATTTGAACCAATAAACACACACAAACACATCTAACAAGTGGGAAAAAAAGTTCTATGAAACAATTCTTATCCTCAGCCTGTCCAATGTACTGCTGTATTGCTTTGTAAAGGCTGGCTGCTATTCAGTTTGCAATGTACAATCTGCTAGGGGGTCATAACCTCAATTTCAGAATTACTGATCTTAGAAAAATCCAAAGTCTCTCCCAGCTCTAAGACTTGGCCTCTGGATACCTCTCAGCCTCATCATTCCCTGCTTTTCCTTCATTTTCTCTGCTCTAATCACGTTGGCTTTCTTGTTGCTTCCTATACAAACAAGCAAGCTCCTACCTCAGGATCTTAGCACTTACAAGTCTGTCTGCCTAGATCTCTCTAATCTCTCTCTAGGATTCCAGAGGCTCTCACCTCATCACTTCATTCAGGTCTCGGCTGAAATGTCAGCAATGGGGATTATCCTACTAAGTACCATCCCCTTCAATCTTCACATCCTGTACCTTTAACTTGTTTAATTTTTTCTGACATATATCAATATTTAACATTACCTCACACATTCAATTGTTGGTGGTGTGTCTCATCATTCCCAGAAATTTTAGCTCTGTAAAGGGTGGACTCTGTCACTTATTGCTGCATTCTGGGTGTCTAGAAGAGTGCCCAGCACATAACAGGAACTTAAAATAATTGTGGAATGAATGAAGTAGACTTCTCTGCTAGAATAAAAGAGCACACTGTTTTTGGCCTGGAATCATAGATTTTTCTCTGGTGGATAGACACCCCTTGATCAAAATATGACTCTCAGTGTTGGTTGTGTCGCTCCCCCTCTTCGTGGAGGAACGACACTAAACCCTGCGCTGTTCTTTTGTCTGCTCGGCCCTCCCCGGGTTTGCTGCTGGTTCTTCCCGGGTTGGCTACCGACCCTTCCACCTCCGTGGAAGGGTGGTTCCCCCTGCCACTTTCCCCATTTCCGCGGGGGAGCGGCACACCGCCGGCCGGCTCTCTCGGGGGCTGCACAGGTGTTCCTTCAGATAGATGTTCCTGGTGCATGTTGTCTCTCTCCTCCTTTATAGTCCTCTTCCACCAATCCCAACTCTGCTACCCACACGCCGAGTACACTGCTCTCCTCCAATCAGGAGCAGGATCAGCTCCTGCAGGTCATCACTCAAGTTGGCGAGAGGCAGCTGCGTAGAAGTTGTTACTCCCTTCTCAGCGCCATATTGTGGGAGAGCAGATGCATAGAATAAGTCTTAATTCCAGTAACAGTCTAGTCCGAGTTGCTCCCCACAGGTTGTATGGCATAATGGGTTAAACTGCCACCTGTAATGCCAGCATCCTATGTGAACGCCGGTCAAATCCTGATTGTTCCACTTTCAATCCAGCTTCCTGGTAATGTGCTTGGGAAAGCAACGAAAGCTGTCTCAAGTCCTTGAGTCCCTGTACCTACATGAGAGACCTGGATGAAGATCCTAGCCTTTGACCTGTCCCTTCTACTGAGGCCATCTGGGCAGTAAACAAATAGATGGAAGATTGCTTTCTCTCTTTATCGCCTTCATTTCCTCTCTCGCTCTCTTATTTCTTTTTTTTAACTTTTATTTAATAAATATAAATTTCCAAAGTACAGTTTATGGATTATAATGGCTTTCCCCACCATAACTTCCCTCCCACCCGCATCCCTCCCCTTTCCCACTCCCTCTCCCATTCCATTCACATCAAGATTCATTTTCAATTATCTTTATATACAGAAGATCAATTTAGTATATATTAAGTAAAGATTTCAACAGTTTGCACCCACATAGAAACACAAAGTGAAAAATACTGTTTCAGTACTAGTTATAGCATTTATTCACATTGTACAACACATTAAGGACAGAGATCCTACAAGAGGAGTAAGTGCACAGTGACTCCTGCTGTTGACTTAACAAATTGACACTCTTGTTTATGGCGTCAGTAATCACCCTAGGCTTTGCCATGAGTCGCCAAGGCTATGGAAGCCTTTTGAGGTCGCCAACTCTGATCTTATTTAGACCAGGTCATAGTCAAAGTGGAAGTTCTCTCCTCCCTTCAGGGAAAAGTACCTTCTTCTTTGATGGCCTGTTTTTTCCACTGGGATCTCACTCCCAGAGATCTTTCATTTAGTTTTGTGGGTTTTTTTTTTTGGTTTTTGTTTTGTTTTGTTTTGTTTTGTTTTGCCAGAGTGTCTTGGTTTTCCATACCTAAAATACTCTCATGGGCTCTTCAGCCAGATCCGAGTGCCTTGAGGGCTGATTCTGAGGCCAGAGTGCTGTTTAGGACATCTGCCATTCTTTGAGTCTGCTGTGTATCCTGCTTCCCATGTTGGATCGTTCTCTCCTTCTTAATTCTATCAGTTAGTATTAGCAGACACTAGTCTTGTTTATGTGATCCCTTTGACTCTTAGTCCTATCATTATGATCAACTGTGAACAGAAATTGATCACTTGGATCAGAGAGATGGCATTGGTACATACCACCTTGATGAGATTGAATTGGAATCCCCTGGCACGTTTCTAACTCCACCATTTGGGGCAAGTCCGATTGAGCATGTCCCACATTGTACCTCTCCTTCCTCTCTTTGTCCCACTCTTATATTTAACAGAGATCACTTTTCAGTTAAATTTAAACACCTAAGAATAATTGTGTGTTAATTATAGAGTTCAACCAATAGTATTAAGTAGGACAAAAAAAAAATACTAAAAGGGATAAAGTATTAAGTTGTTCATCAACAGTCAGGACAAGGGCTGATCAAGTCACTTTTTCTCATAGTGTCCATCTCTATCTCTATCTCTACCTCTCTGTAACTCTTTCAAATAAATAAAATAAAATTTTTAAAAAATAGCTCTCTACTCCCAGTCTCTACCAAGTGAGTAGCAGGGAAATTCAATTAACTTCCTAGTTTTTATAAATAAATAAATAAATAAAAATTATCTTCCTAGTTTTTATATGGTAATGATAGGAAAAAGGGGATTATATTATTATAGAAGGCATTCTCCCTTTGGATATAAAATTTAAAAGTTTTTAATTATGAAAAACATCAAGACATTTAAGATGTACAAATATTAACTTACAGAAATTCGAACATATGCAGTAAAATTCAGTAAGGGATAAGCAACTTAGAAACCAGCATAGTTCATTCTTTTTTTTTTACTTTTTTTTTTTTTTTTTTGACAGGCAGAGTGGACAGTGAGAAAGAGAGAGACAGAGAGAAAGGTCTTCCTTTGCCGTTGGTTCACCCTCCAATGGCCACCGCGGCCAGCGCGCTGCGGCCGGCGCACTGCGCTGATCCGAAGCCAGGAGCCAGGTGCTTCTCCTGGTCTCCCATGGGGTTCAGGGCCCAAGCACTTGGGCCATCCTCCACTGCACTCCCGGGCCACAGCAGAGAGCTCCACTGCCTTCCGGGCCACAGCAGAGAGCTGGCCTGGAAGAGGGGCAACCGGGACAGAATCCGGTGCCCCGACCGGGACTAGAACCTGTTGTGCCAGCGCCACTAGACGGAGGATTAGCCTATTGAGCCACGGCACCGGCCAGTTCATTCTTTTAAAAAAAATTTTAAAGACTTTATTTGAGAGGTGTTACAGAGAGAAGGAGAGACAGAGAAAAAGGTCTTCCATCTGCTGGTTCACTCCCCAGATGGCCGCAACAGCCGAAGCTGTGCTGATCTAAAGCCAGGAGCCAGGAGCTTCTTCAGGGTCTCCCACATAGGTACAGGGGCACAAGGACTTGGGCCATTTTCTTCTTTCCCAGGCCATAGCAGAGAGCTGGATCAGAAGAAGAGCAGTCGGGACTTGAACTGGTGCCCATATGGTATGCTGGCACCACAGGTGGAGGATTAGCCCTCTATGCCACAGCACCAGCCTCCAATATGGCTTATATAAATGACAGAACTATACTCGCCATTATATGGAGGGATTTTCACTTTTTCCAAAGCCATGTTTGTGAGCCTAAGTAGCAAGAAACAGTCTGAATAATCTTGTTCTACTTTTACAATCAAATTATTCAAACTATCAGCAATCCAAGTAAATATTCCCAGCTAACCCATTTAAACTGGGTAGAAATTCATGGATCGCAGATCTAATATCTGTGAAAAATATATCATACATGTTTAGCTGCCCCTACCATCAAAGATCATGAGAGTTAATAAAATTGGGCTCAAGATCTATCCCTGCTATCTCTCATCCTTTCCTCCATTTTCCCTGGCCCTCCATTACTTCCATCAGAAAATTAATGTATAAGAGCAATCAAGGTAGAAGGAATTTAATTTTATAAAAGTAAATTTTTCAAAATCTACAAAATTGGATAACAACATCACAAACCTCAAATGTTTATTTTGGAAGTTTGTTTTAGATTTTAATCTCCTTCCATTATTTCCAACTACCTTCTCATTAGGCAGAAATCTGGTTAAATATGAAAATAACATATTTTATAGTTTATAAATTAACTTCACATATATTACCTTATTTGATTTTCACAAAAATGTTTTAAGATACTCTTAATAGAGTATTATTCCAACTTTATAGATGAGTAAAAAATTTCCTAGAAAGATTACAAATGCACAGTTCATAAATGCTGAAGTCAGGAGTGGAATAAAGACTTTAGATTCCAAAGTGAGTGTTCAAGTGCAGCAAGCTAAGCTGCCATCCCATGTTAGTGCCTGGTTCAAGTACCAATGCCTCCTGTACATCAGCTTCCTGGTAATGTGCACCCTGGGAGACAGCAGACGATGATGGCTCAAGTGCCTGAGCCCCTACAAACATGGGAGATCCAGAAGGTGTTTCAAGATCTTGGCTTTGGCCTCACTCAGCCATGGATGTTGTGGGCATTTGGGGAGTCAATCAGCAGATGGAAAACCTCTCTCTCCCTCTCTCTCTCTCCCATTCGCTCTCTCTCTCTCTTTCTGCCTTTCAAATAGATGAAAAAGAAATAAATATACATTAAAAATAGATTTCTAGATTTACACCAGTTCATTTGTACTATAACGAGTTGCTTTTCAAAACAGGTAGACATGAAAAGACTGGCCAATCTGTGAGTCACAGTTAAAGAAAGGCTACCTTTCTTTCTTTATTATAGAAGCTATAAATTTTGAATTATAGCAATTATATGATATAAAACAGTAATTGCAAAGAAATACTGTAAGTACATATTAACAGTGTCTTTCATTTACAGTCACTTAGAATCCTTCTCAAATATTCACGGCAAACAGCCATTTTTGAAAGGCAGATCTTACATCTGCTGGTTCACTCCTCAAATGGCCACAACAGCCAAGGCTGAGCCAGGCCAAACCGGCTCTCCCACATGGATACAGGGGCCCTAGGACTTGGACCATCCTCTGCTGCCTTCCCAGGCACATTAGCATGGAGCTGGATCGGCGTTGGAGGAGCCAGGATTCGAACTGGTGCCCATATGGGATGCCGGTGCTGCAGGTGATCACTTAACCTGCTATGCCATGATGACGGCCCTGGCACAGATAACACTTTTGTTAAAAGTTAAATTCCATTGTTAAAATGTATGTATATGTATGTATGTAATAAATGGGAAACCAGTTTAAAGCTTAGGAGAAACAGGCACCATGACACTGCTAGCAGAAAATAAACTGATAAAGGGGATGGTGTTTGGTGCACCAGTTAAGACACCACTTTGGATGCCCACACCACAAATGGAAGTACATGGGTTTTAGTCCTGGCTACATTTTTACTTCTTGCTAACACACCCTCTGGGAGGCAACAGGTGATGGCTCAAGTACTAGTGAGTCCCTGCCATGCACTAGAGACCTACCACATGAGAGACCTAGGTTAAGTACCAGGCTCCTAGCTTCAGCCTGGCCTAGCACTGTCTGTTGCTAGCATTTGTCCTTTTCTAATTTATTCTAAGAAAATAACTTAGTTATGGTATTAACAAAACAAATTAATAAAATAAAATAAAATAAAAAAATAATAAAATAAAATAAAATTGGTTAAATCACAGTAAATTGAAGGAAAAATATCTTTTTTTATAAAAAAAATATTTATTTATTTGAAAGGCAGAATTATAGAGGTGGGAGGGAGAAAGAGAGAGAGAGAGAGAGAGAAATATCTTCCATCCATTGGTTCACTCCTCAAATGGCCACAACTGCCGGGGCTGGGCCAAACCAAAGCCAGGAGCCAGGAGCTTCTCCTAGGTCTCCAACGTGGGTACAGGGCCCAAGCATTTGGGCCATCTTCTGCTGCTTTCCCAGGAGCATTAGCAGGGAGCTAGATGGGAAATGGAGCAGCTGGGAATCCAACCAGCGCCTATATGGGATGCCAGCATCGCAGGCGGCAACTTTACCAGCTATGCCAGAACATAGGCCTCTAAAATACAACCATTAAAACTGATCTAGAAAATAGTACAAGATACACTAAACGGGGAAAACCAGATGTAGAAAATCAGATCACATTTTAAAAGATATACCCATGTATGCCCATGTGTATATGTGTCTAGGATATTATAACAAAATATTAACAGTGATTATAGGGGCCAGCACCGTGGCTCACTTGGTTAATCCTCCGCCGACATCCCATATGGGTGCCAGGTTCTAGTCCCGGCTGCTCCTCTTCCGGTCCAGCTCTCTGCTGTGGCCTGGGAGGGCAATGGAGGATGGTCCAGGTGCTTGGGCCCCTGCACCCACATGGGAGACCAGAGGGAAGCACCTGGCTCCTGGCTTCGGATCGGCGCAGCACCGGCCATAGCGGCCATTTGGGGAGTGAATCAACGGAAGGAAGACCTTTCTCTCTGTCTCTCTCACTGTCTATAATTCTACCTGTCAAGTAAATTAAAAAAAAAAAAGTGATTATATACATTGGTAACACTACAGATGACTTTAATTTCATTTTTAACTTCCACAATATTTCCATAAATGAATTAGTCTTCCTTTACATATATCAGAGAACCTTATATGCATTATCTATGCATATAAAAATACATTTTAAAGAATAAGAAATACAAAGTCACAGCACACAAGATGAGCCAGGAGAGGTAGCAATAGAAACTTAATTAGGCAAAGTGCCTGGTGTCAGAAAACAAATGGGAATTGAGCAGTACATTTTAATAGCTGAATTTTTTCACATCTAATTAACAGAAAACTTTAAAATACCAACAGCTCTTGGAAGTGAAACAGTCTAGACAGCTTTTGCAGACAAGTGAATATAAGGTTCATTGGAAATGCTAGAGATATTTCTAGAAAATAAGATACATAGATCGATTGTATGCTATAGCACTATCAAGAAAGGAAGTAGTTGAAAATCAGGGAAGAAATATAATACCCATGTAGAAACCATGATGCACACCAACCTGAATATGCAGCTCTCCTTGCCACACCTTAGAGAAAATATTACAAAAACAGAAAAGCCCCAGAAGTGGTCAATTAAATTATGAAACAGCAATTATACGGGGAGAAATCAGGGGGCTCTGATCTTCCAAGGCAAGCAAAATGTTTTCCAAAGTTTATAAGATCATACATGTTACAGATAGGATGTAAAATAGGCATTGATGGGGCCGGTGTTGTGGTGTAGCGGTTAAAGCTGCAGCCTGTGGGCTGGCGCCGCGGCTCACTAGGCTAATCCTCTGCCTAGTGGCGCCGGCACACCAGGTTCTAGTCCCGGTTACCCCTCTTCCAGGCCAGCTCTCTGCTGTGGCCCGGGAGTGCAGTGGAGGATGGCCCAAGTGCTTGGGCCCTGCACCCCATGGGAGACCAGGAGAAGCACCTGGCTCCTGCCATAGGATCAGCGCAGTGCACCGGCTGCAGCACACCGGCCGCAGTGGCCATTGAGGGGTGAACCAACAGCAAAGGAAGACCTTTCTCTCTGTCTGTCTCTCTCTCTCACTCTGCCTGTCAAAAAAAAAAAAAAAAAAAAAAAAAAAAAGGCTGTGGCCTGTGATACCGGTATTCCACATGGCAGTGGGTTCGAGTCCTGGCTGCTTCACTTCTGAACCAGCTCCTTTGAGGGCTGTAGAAGAAGGCCCAAGTCCCATGTGGGAGACTTGGAGAGAGCTCCTTGCCCCTAACTTTAGCCTGGCCCAGGCCTGGCTGTTGTCATTTTAGGGAGTGAACCAGCAGATGGAAGAAACCTCTTTCTTTCTTCCCACCCCATAACTGTGCCTTTCAAATAAATAAACATAAATATTTAAAAAAATGGAAATAGGCATTGATAGACCAAAATAATATGGTTAGAGGTTAAATAAGGCAGATCCAAGGAAAATAAAATATTTTGATGGAGTAAGTAAAACATATAGAATGCATTATCCTGTTACACTAAGAATAAAATCCAAAATCTTTCCCATGTTTTGTAAGGCTCATTGTTCTCAGCATCCGCCTACCTTGCAGTCCTTCTCTAATGCCCTAAGTCCCAGCCACACTGGCTCCCCGCTGTGCCTCTGATGTAGCACCCCTGCACCTGCTAGTATTCTCCCTAGAATTTTCTTCTAGAGCTCCATCAGGCAAACTTCATTACTGAGAACTAAGTTTAAAATTTACCTCCTTGGCACAGTGGTTAAGATGCTGCTTAGGACCCCAGCATCCCATATCAGAGTGCCAGGGTTCAAGTCTCAGCCTTGTTTGTGGTTCCAGTTTCCTGCTAATGCACACCCTGGGAGGTGGCAAGTGATGTCCTGTTTACTTGGGTCCCTAATACTCATGTGGGAGACCCAGACTGAGTTCCACACGGCTGGCTTCAGCCTAGCCTAGCTCTGGTTGTTGTGGGCATTTGGAGAGTTGAACTTAAGGACGGAAGGTTCTCTCTCTCTTTCTCTCTTGTTCTCTCACTCAATCTGTCTCTCCATTTTCCAAATAAACAAAAAAAAAAAAAACATTTTTTTTAAAAGTTACTTCCTTCTGAGAACCTTTTCTGATTTTTTGCCTAAGGCTACTTGCTCTTGGAACCGGTCATTACTGCATTATTTAATTTAATTTACTTCATAATGCTTATCACCATATGAGATGGTCTCATTCATTTATTTCTTTACATATGCTATTTCCCCCCAATTAAGGAAAAAAGGGATCAAAAAGTTACATCATCAAGGAGGCTTTAGGTCTATTTTATATTTTATTATCAATATCCACTTCACCTTGTGATTTTTCTTTTGTAACCCAACTTACATGTGTAATTCATCTCCCAGTATTTGCTTTCCTCTATAATTCCACAAAGTAGGGGGTCACTGTATGCCACCTTATTCATCAGCGCATAGACACCAGTGCCTGGCATGGAGAAAGCGTTCAATCAAAGCTTTTTGCATGGGTATACAATGAATGAATGAGAAAGAAAGGATGGGGATTAAAGTGCAGAAAAATGAAAAGGAAATAAAGAGCCACCTGAGAGGAAAATTGTGACCTTATATTAGCCAGCCACCATTCAGTTTTGTGAAGACTACTAGCTCATGTTAAAGAGGAATATAATTGCTTCTGGTCTACAAGTGTAATAAAATACATTGGAAAATGTTTGTGTTCTTTTTTTTTTAAGTTTCTGATTTCTAATTCTAAGTTGTATACTTGCTGATTCAGTTTCACCAGATGAATCCTGTGGGATTTTAAAATGGTAATTCTGTGTGTTGTGGCCTAGCAGGTAAAGCCACCTCATGCAATGACGGCATCCCATATCAGAAGTGTTCCACTTCAGACCCAGCTCCCGGCTAATGCACCTGGGAAAGTACCAGAGGATGGCCCAAGGCTTGGGCCCCTATACCCATGTGAGAGACCTGGAAGAAGCTCCTGGCTCCTGGCTTTGGCCTGGCCCCGCCCTGTCTGTTGCTACCATCTAAGGAGTGAACCAGCAGATAGAGGATCTCTCTCTCTCTCTCTCTTCCCCTTGCTAAATCTGACTTTCAAATATATAAATAAGTATAGTTACAAATACATCTTAAGAAAATAAAACAGCAATTCTTCCAGATTACCAGTTCAAGTAAGCAAAGTTGGAAACTGAAAAACATTTCATAGAATAAAATCTTGTTCTTTATTTAACAATCATAAGGTTTTCTTTAAAGGCTCTGTTTAAAATAACAACTTTGAGACACTTGCACATCAAAGGTTTAGACTAACTCTTACAGAATACATCTGATTACCTTTAAAATCTTTTTATACAAACAGTTTACCTGAGGTGACACTCTTCAAATAAAAGCTGTATTTAAGACAATATTGAACTTTCACACATCTCTTAGTCAAGTGAGTCTGAGAACTACCTTCTCTCCTCTTTATACATAAAAGATATCAATGACTCCAGTATGTTCTTTACCTTAAACAACATCTGAGAGACATATTAAGCTACAGTTGCCAATTTCTCCTTCACAAAATAAAAGTGGTTCTATAATTTCTGTCCATAACCTAAATCTGGTGCTGGGAGCCAAAATGTAACAAGCCAGATGCAGAGAAGCTGAGCAGGCAATTAAACTGCAGTGATCAGGAAACCCCACCAGCAGAGCTGACAGCCACCATCCTCAGTTGCTGATGGAGAGACCCCATCTTCACAGCCATACAGACACCAGAGGCTAGACGGAGCACGGTTGATTGCTCTCCACCCTTCCTGATGAAGGACTGACATCCAACAGCATAGGAGAGATGCTGGATACAGAAAGAAATGTGATCATTTCACTCTAGCCAATTTTCGCCTCTTGTTAAATTCCTTTCTTTGCCACACATTAAGAACACTGTCATTAGATGAAAAGACAAATCTGTATGCTTCTGATTTTAACTGCTTTGCCTTTTAAAGTATATGTTGCTCTAAGTATATAGTATCTTGAACTTTGTGGATCATGACTCACAGTAATATGTTTTATGTCATAACCCAGTACATTCACAAAATATATACAATTTAAAACAAAAGTTCATGAAAGCTACCCTCACGGCATGCAGTAGATGTGGTAAGTTTCTATGTTAGTCTTCTTTGTTAATGCTGGCTACACACCACAAATCTACTTCATGACAGAATAATAGGTCACCTCCAACAGTTTGAGAAACATAAGCCTCGCCAAGTAGATGATATATAGCTAGACAGACAGACAACAGACAGTCTGGCATCTGCATACAGACTGTATCTCATGTTATTCTGCCCCATGTACCTCCCAAAGCAGCTAACCCTGCACCACCTCACAACCCAGTTTCTATTTTTGTACTCTATTAAACCATAAGTTGCTCAAATTTATGCTTGCCCCTTTCTGCCTCAGGAACTGTGATCTTGTTAGTGCACCCTGAAGATCCAGATCAGCACGTTTTGTATCATTTAGGTCTCAATACCAAAAGTCCTTTCTTCAGAAGGGCCTTCACTGACCATCTAATTGAAAGAATCACCAACCATGAAACCCCAGCCAGGATGGGAACAAAGAAGGCAGGCAGAGCACTTTACTGCTGTTTGCTCTTAGCATTGCCGGAAACTCTGAGTGAAAACAGCAAACAAAGCAAAAAGTAGCAGACAGGAAAAATAAACAGTATTTAATGAATGTCACTTTTCAGCTCCCTATGCCACTGCACAGGTCATTGAATTCTAAGCACTGATATTCTCTACCATTTGCCACATGACGGCTTTAACGATGCTCTAGCTGAGAAGTGAGGACTCTGTCCTGCAATCTCCTTCTCGTTCAGACCACTTACCTCATTCTTTCCTCTTCTCTTATGCATTCAGCAAACATTTGAGTGCCAAATATGCTCTAAGCAATAGCAGTGAACATAGTAAACATCTATACCTCTAACAGTTCACAGTTTAGGAAGGGTGACAAAGCTATAAACAAATAATTTCAAGTAAAGGTGGTATCTACAATAAAAGAAATGTGTACTATATACAGTGGTGACAAGAAAGAATAAACAGTTACCTCTTGTGGAGTGTAGGAAAAGCCATGACAGAAAGAGAGACACTTAAGCTGAGTCTTGGAAGGATCAATAGGAGTTTCATATGCAAGAAAAGGGAAAAGGGCAGAAGCAGTACCATGTGCCAAGCAGAGGGAAGAGACATACTGCCAGTTTGAAGTTGTCTGCTATGTTCAGTAGTAAGTAGCTAAAAGGCAAACGGCTAAAAGGAGTATCCAGGAAAGGGACAGCCAAGAAAGAAGCTAGAAAGGTAAGTGCTAGCTTGTGGAGGGCCTCTTGTGTGCCATTCCAAACTTTACTGTAGGAAACGGAAGTCTAGACTTTCAAAGAGGTGAGTAGCATTAACAGATGGGAACTTAGTAACTTCTTCCTTGTGGCAGAAAAAACGATAGATTAGAAAATTGCCAGACCAGACTGTAAAAGAAATGAATATAATAGCTAACGTAAAAATGAGGAAATTCTAAACAAAAATAATGACCAATTGAATATGGGAAATGTCAGAGAAAGGGGAATGTAGGATGTCACTGATTTCTAGTTTCAGTTATAATACAGTGGTATCATTAAATAACATGGTGAAAAACAGGAGAAACCAGGCAGAAAGACAGCAAAATCACTTATAGGCTTATTGAAAATGGAAACATGGAGCCTCATCCCTATTCATGCAAAAATTTAGGAGGGAAGCTCAAGCAAGTGAATTCTAGAAGCTCTCAAGTGATCCTGAAAGTTATTCCTGTTAAGCAGCACGGACATAGCAGGTAGTCAGCTGGATGCAAGCGAGCCGATCCACTCTACAAATATGATTAAGGGGCCTTTACAGAGTGTGGGGCAGTGCTCTGGCACTCCGCGGGGCAGACTCCAGGCCCTAGCGAGATTCGGGCCAGTGTTGCCACAGTCACCTACACACCACCATCTGCCTTTTAGGTGGAACGTTACTGTGAAGTCCACAAGCCTGAAAAACGCACTGATGAATAATGCATACCCAAAAGAGGAGGCTGGTTTGAAATAATATCTCACCTGAGGCTCCGCGTCTTAACCCTAAACTTTCTGTTGCCTTACTTTAAGGGCTTACGGTAATATTAGAGCGGAATTCAGGGCGCTGCAAGAAACAGAATGGGGAGAATGCAGGGACAGCCCACGGCAAATGGGGGAGAGAGAATGGGGAGAAGACAGGGTTGCGGACGCCTCCGAGGGCCCATCGACCCAACACTTGCGAAGCTGCGTAACCAGGAACCCGGAGCGGCTCTTCTGGTCGGCCTTAGCACTCACCATAGTTTCAGGATCTCAGCACGAGGAAGCCGAGTTGCCCCAGGAAGGCACCGCCATCCACACCATCATCCGGTTACTCTGGCAACAGGGCCCCGCCCCCTGCCGGACACCCCGGGAGACGTCAGCGGTCAGCCCCTTCGTCCCTAGTGGCTGGGAGTCCTCGCAGTGACGCCCAGCTCATTGACAGATCCGCCCCTTCACGCTGTCTCCTGGGGCGACAGGACGCCTCCCGCCTCTTGCCAGCATTTTCACTTCCGTTTGGTTGGCAGATGACCCGGAAGTTTAAGTTAACACGCGGCTAGGCGCCAAAGAGCGCACTATTTTATTTTGAAATAAACCCCTCTCCAGCTTTCCATTGATGAGGCGAGACGCTGTATCGTCTGCGTTACTTGAATTTAAACGCACCACAGACTGTGTGTTCTCGCCTCTGTGGGAAGAATATTCCGGAAGTGAAACCCTGGGTAATCGGAAGTGATCATGACTGACACAGCGGCTGGTTGTCCGGAAGGCCTGGGCGGGTCTGCTTCGGCATGGGCGAGGAGCGAATCCGGGAACCTGTAACGTGAAACCGCCGAAATAGAAAAGGAATCCCGAGGTAACTTAGACGATAGGCTTGTGTAACTCCGAGGTGACGCTGGAGAGGCGCGCGCGTCGGTCGGAGCTCGGTGGCCAGTGGCGTCGGGTATAGAGAAAGAGTGGACCGGGGAGGCTTGTTGTGACAGGAACGAAACTTGGCGTTGGAATCCCCGGGACAGCCACGCCTGCAGCCTTGGTTCCTGGGCATCCTGGGTATTTGCCGTCAGACTGGCTGCTCCTGTACGTTTCGCAGCCGGTCTTCAAAGCGCGGTTTCAGGACTCGGTACGCCGGGTGCCTGTTTTTAGAGCCGTGGAATATAAGTGGAAGAGGGTTTGTGACTGTTGAGGAACCTGTCTTGGGAGGCCTTAGACTCACTGATCGTTTTTGAAGCCGGGAGTGACCTGTTCTGTTCATCACATGAGTGCCACCCTCCTTGGCATGTTTTCCGGTAAATCTGAGTATACTCTAAGGTTGTGCATACCTTTCCGAAAGTATCTGTTCCATGTGTATTTCTCTCTGTTGTTAGAAGCAACATCATTTAATTTTTTTTTTTTTTTGACAGACCTAGTGACAGAGAGTTAGAGAGAGAAATATCTTCCATCCCCCAGTTCGCTCCCCAGATAGCCTCAACGGCATGAGCTGAGCCATCAAAAGCCGGAGATGCTTCTAGGTCCCGCACGTGGGTGCAGGGTCCACTGCCTTCCAGGCGCGCTAGCAGGGAGCTGGATCAGAAGTGGAACAGCTAGGACTCGAACCAGTGCCCATATGGGATGCTGACGCCGCAGGCCCCAGTCCACAGCGCCAGCCTCTACCACTTAAATTTTATTCCCAGAAGAATTAAAATTGTTATCTTGAGTCATATTTTTGTTATTTAATGTCTAAATAGAAGCTCCTTTCTGATACTTATAATGAATTGTTTCAGTGTTTCTCCTGAGAAAGTAATTACTTTAAAATTTCTGTTGTCCTATCAGTGATGCAAAACCCCTAAAATTGACTTCAGTGATGTTGCTGAACCAAAATTCAGGACCCACCTCTCATCATGTAGAATGTGCTGGTGAGGATGGTGAAACAATATTTAAAAATAAACCATCTCGGAGCCGGCACCGTGGTGCAGCGGGTTAAAGCCCTGGCCTGGAGCATCGGCATCCCATAGGGGCGCCGGTTCTAGTCCTGGCTGTTCCTTTTCTGATCCAGCTCTCTGTTATGGCCTGGAAAAGCGCTGGAAGATGACCCAAGTCCTTGGGCCCTGCATCCATGTGGGAGACCCAGAAGAAGTTCCTGGCTCCTGATTGCCATTGCAGCCATCTGGGAAGTGAGCCAGTGGATGAAAAACCTTTCTCTCTCTCTGCCTTAGCCTGTACCTCTCTGTAACTCTGCCTTTCAAATAAATAAATAAATCTTAAAAAAAAATCATCCCAATTTTTCTGGGACATTTGCTACACATAACACCAGGTATGAGAAGGGAATATAAGCTATGCTTCCCATTTAAATGTGTGTGTACTAAGTACAGAAGCAATTAAAATATCATTAACTCTTAAATTAGAGGCAGTCATTGAATATGTTGACATTATATTGCTTTAATTCTTTCATATGTTTACATTTCTAGGTTTTTAAATAGAAGTCCTGGAGTGCATTTTCATTTGTTAAAGAGAAAAAAATGGCTACTCTTAAGAATTTAGAAACTAGAGGTAAGTGTTCTCATTGTTTTAAGCATAAATTTATGATGGTATGGAGAAATGTTTGGGCCAGGTAACTAAATATTATAAACTCCTTGGGAATGACTTGTGTTTTAGATCTCTTCATGTTTATCTTACAGTGCAGTGTTTAAATGTGAATCTTACTGATAAACATGGACATTTCTTTCTTTTGCAAATAGTTTTGTAAAACTTTGTTTTATACCTTTATGAAACCAATGGTTAAAATTGTTAGAGTACCATAGTTTTAATGATCTGTGATTACTTTAAAATGTACTGTATATGGATAAACTGGGCATTCTTCCATCCAGTTAGTGTTGCTAGATGTTGTCTATAGTCCCATTGAATTAGTCTTTTTGCTTTTTAGTTGTTACTTCTTATTTGGTGAAGTATTAAGCCTTTTTACTATAATGTAAATTTAAAATGTTACCTCAAAAACTAAAAGCTAAAAAAAAAAAAGGAAGAAAATAGGAAGGTGAAAGGGAAAGAAGGTGGAAGGGAATATCATTATGTTAGAATTGTATCTATAGAGGCCTGCACTGTGGTGTAGCAAGTAAGGCTATCACCTGTAGTGCCCACATCCGATATGGGCACTGGTTCAAGTCCAAGCTGCTCCCTTTCCACTCCAGCTCCCTTCTAATGCTCCTGGGAGAACAGTGGAAGATGGCCCAAATCCATGGGCACCTGCCCCCCATGTGGGAGACCCAGAAGAAGCTTCTGGCTCCTGGCTTCAGACTGGCCCAGCTCCAGCTGTTGAGGCCACTTGAGGAGTGAACTAGTAGATGAAAGATATCTTTCTCTCTCTCCTCCCCTCTTTCTAACACTGCCTTTCAAATAAAAAAAAAATCTTAAAAAAAAAGGAATTGTATTTATAAATCATATTGAATCTGTTAAAAGTTAATTAAAAATTCAAATTAAAAAATAATTAAAATTTAAATTAAAAAAAGATATAGTTGATCATTAGTATCGTCAGATAGTGGTTACTAAGCAGCGTAAAATCAAGTTTTACAGCTGTATTCTGTTGTCTAAGATTGAGATTTAAATAAACAGGAATATAGATTTCTAGAGATTTAAGATTTAAGGAGAGGGCCGGCGCCGTGGCTTACTTGGTTAATCCTCTGCCTGAGGCGCCAGCATCCCATGTGGGTGCCGGTTCTAGTCCCGGTTGCTCCTCTTCCAGTCCAGCTCTCTGCTGTGGCCCGGGAGTGCAGTGGAGGATGGCCCAAGTGCTTGGGCCCTGCACCCACATGCGAAACCAGGAGGAGGCACCTGGTTCCCGGCTTCGGATCAGCGCAGCGCCAGTCGTTGCAGCCATTTGGGGAGTGAACCAACAGAAGGAAGACCTTTCTCTCTGTTTCTCTCTCCCTCATTGTCTGTAACTTTACCTGTCAAATAAATTAAAAAAAAAAAAAAAAAGATTTAAGGAGATGGGAAAACAACTAGCAGGTATCAGAGACCTCATTTTTGTTTCATTAATTTGTTAGGGCTACTGTACCAGGGTACCACCAACTTCATGGCTTGAACAGCAGAATGTACTGTCTCACATTTCTGGGGGCTAAAGTCTAAGATCAAAGTGTTAAGTGTCAAAAAGGCCATGCTCCCTCTGGAGGCATTAGGGAAATATGTATTCCACGCCTCTTTTAGCTTCTGGTGTTCTGCTGCCAATCTTTGGTGCTCCTTGGCTTGTAGACATGCCACCCTGGTCTCTGTCTTCATGTTCACATGATATTCTCCCTGTGTGCCTGTTTCTATGTGCAAATGTTCCCTTTTTATAAGGATAGCAGTCAGATAAGGCACCCAACTGACTCCTACACTAGTATGCTTTCATTTAAATAATTACATGTCTGATGTTCCTATTTCCAAGTAAGTTTTCATTCTGATGTACTGAAGGATAGTACTTCAGCATATGAACATTTGAGTGACACAGTTCAACCCATAACACTTACTCACCTTAACCCTGTTTGTTCTTTGGGTGGAATGAATTCTGCAGGTTGGAGCCTTTGATGAGAGATAGATGAGAAAGTATTTTCTAGACACCAACTTTGTAGCATCCAAACTTGCAGCAGCAAGCTTCATTTTTAAATGTATTTATTATTTATTTGAAAGACACAGTTACAAAGAAGCAGAGGAAGAGACAGAGAAAAAGGTCTTTCATCTGCTGGTTCACTCCCCAAATGGCTGCAACAGCCTGAGCTGGGCCGATCTGAAGCCAGGAGCTTCTTTCAGGTCTACCACGTGGGTTCAAGGGCCCAAGCACTTGGATCATTTTCCGCTGCTTTCTCAGGCCATAGCAGAGAGCTAGATCAGAAATGGAGCAGCCAGGACTCAAACCGGCCCCATTGGCATGCCAACACTGCAGGCTATGGTTTTAGCTGCTAAGCCACAGCGCCGGCCCTGAGCAGCAAGCTTTTTGAAAGAGGTTTGAAAAATGTTTAAGAAACAAGAAAGAAAGATCATGCCAGTAAACAGTGAATTTTTTACCTGCCTCGCTTGTTCTCTGTGTAATGTTTGCTACTATTGGGTATTCCTTCCCTTTTGAAATATTCTCTTCCCATGGCTTCCATGAAGTCACTTTTATTTGCAGCTTTCTCTGCTGTCCTGTGCAGTAGGACGGTGGAGGAGGGGAGGGAGGGATATCCTTATATTCTTAGAATTTTAGCTACAAACTATATTGAACCTGTTAAAAAACTAGTTAAAATTTTAAAAATAAATTTAAATTAGTATTTCTAAAGTTAAAATGCACTTCTTAACCACACTTCAAGTGCTCCGTAGCCAAGTGTGACTTGTGGCTATTGTATTTCTGTCATTGCAGATAATTCCTTTGGCCCACTTTGCTCTAGCTACATTATCCTCTCTGTTTCTTTTCCAGCCTCATTTCTTTCTGATTTTTATCTATTAAACATCTGTGTTTTTTCAGCCCTCCTTTACTTCTACCCTAACGCTTCAGTAATTATTTATAGAAATAACTTCCAAATCTGTCACTATCCTAGCTCCCTTCCCTAGTGATTGAGGCTCTTAAAACCTGCTGCCTACTGGCCTTCTTCATTTAGATATAGCAACCTTAACAATGTCACACAGTGAACCCCTCCTGACCTAACCTGTTCTTTCGATGGAATGAGCTCTGCAAGTTGGAGCCATCAGTGAGAGATGGGAAGCAATTTTCTAGAAGCCAGCTTTGTTGCAATGATACCTCCAGCAGGAAACCCTTTTTTTTTTCTTTTTTTAAGAATTATTTATTTATTTGACAGAGTTACAGAGAGAGAGAAAGAGAGAGAGACAAAGAGAGTTATCCTCCATCTACTGGTTCACTCCCCAAATGGCCACAGCAGCTGGGTCTGGGCCATGCTGAAGCCAGGAGCCTGGAGCTTCTTTCTGGTCTCCTACATGGGTGCAGGGACCCAAGCACTTGGGCCATCTTCTACTGCTTTCCCAGGCACATTAACAGGGAACTGGATCAGAAGTGGAGCACTTCTCACATGGGATGCTGGGCATTGCAGACCATGGTTTACCTGCTGCACCACTTCATCAGCCCCAGGAAACTCTTTAAAAGAGGGATTGAAGGGGCCAGTGCTGTGGCACAGTGGGTTAACACCATGGTCTGAAGCGCCGACATCCCTTATGGGTGCCAGTTCAAGACCCGGCTGCTCCACTTCTGATCCAGCTCTCTGCTATGGCCTGAGAAAGCAGTAGAAGATGGCCCAAGTGCTTGGGCCTCTGCACCCATGTGGGAGACCCAGAAGAGGCTCCTGTCCCCTGGCTTTGGATCTGCGCAGGTCTAGCCATTGTGGCCAATTGGGGAATGAACCATCAGATGGAAGACCTCTCTCTGTGTAACTCTGACTTTCAAATAAATAAATAAATCTTAAAAAAGAGGGATTGAAATATGTTTAAGAAACAGAAAAATCATGCCAATAAAATTGAATTTAATTCAACTGTCTGCAATAGCATTTCATAAGTCACAAAAAAGGCTTTTATAGTATTACAATAAATAAATCAGAGACTAAAATGAAAGTAATAAACTGGATATTAATTGGAAATGAGGCAGTTAAATGATAGCTAAGTGAAAGCAGCTAGCATATTGCTAGTCAAAAAGCAAAAGGTAAATGCAGTGATACAGTTAGTGATTTAAAGTTAGTGCAAGACCTCTGTGAAGTTAAATTATTTTTATTTATTATTACTTGTAATAATAAATTTATTACTTGCTTGTAATGAGGATTAGAGAGCACTTTCATATATGTTATTTCATTTGATCTTAATTATCCAATAAGAAAGATAACCTATTAGTCCTATTCCTACTTAACATGATATTAATTATTGTTATTGAACCAAAGCTACTTGTATTACAAGACCTGAAAAAAGGTGTGCTCGTCTTTGACATTTATCAGTTGTCTGCACTTATGTGCCTCAGCAGAGAAGTACATTTGTTTGGTGCAGAAACAGAACTTCTTCTCAGAGGAGGTTTGGGCAATACTATCATCATAAGAAAGATATGTCATTCTTGCTCAAATGCTTTCTGGAAGGGAAACAAAATAATAAACGAAAATTAAAACCCAAAATTGTTCTTGGGTGTAAGATTCAAGCTGTTAAAATTAGGATAGTAAAAGTAGAATAAATATGAAGGTTTGAAACACTTAAATATTAGTGATTCCATGAAATATTCTAACTATAACACTGGTTCTTTAGAATAATAGGTATTAGTTTGAAAAGAATTTCATGAGCAAATAAATTTGGGAAATGCTGGATTGAATGAGAGGTTATCATACAGAATTTTTTAGAGCCTCTAATATGTGATTGCACCTTGGGAAACTCCACAGAGATGAAATATACAGCATGGCTCACTTTTATTTGCCCAGGGAACTGTTTACCATAGGGTCCGTACCAAGAATGTTTGGATCTCCTTGAAGAAATGTTGATATAACCCTTAAGTTATTGACTATAATGTATTTTTCTTAATCTGATGATAATATCTAAATTTTATTAGGTGATATTGGTGACATTTAAAAGATTGATTTAAAATTATCAATTGACGATTTGTGATTTAAGGGTTTCATAGCTAAATTTCTTTTTGTTGTGAAAAATCTGTTGAACTGTAACCAAGTTGAGAATTAATGACTTAGTGAAGGAGAAAAAAATTAATCTGAATGAATCAATTATTGAGTGTTCAAATTAAATCTCCTAAGTGATATGTTAACAGATTGTTGAACTTCATTAAGTATTTATCTTTCGAGTGCCAGGACCTATTTCATTAACTGATAAAGGGGCACACTTTATCCTGAGAATCTCCCAATAGTCTAGTGTGGAAGAGAAACACATTGTTTTAAAATAATATGGTATTGGTATAACTCTAAAAGCATCAGTGGATAGGAAGAAGGTGAGGTAAAATGATTTGTCCAAGATTATACAGTGCATGGCAGAAGGGACTGAAGTTATCTGGATAGAGTCTGATGTTCTTTCCACTACCCAATCCTGGTGACTTAGAGTGCTTATCTTCATAGGTTTACAGTTTTGTGAATAAAGCAGAAATATTTGTTCAATCTTAATTGTTATTGCCTTAGTATTCTAGAACAGAGTTTCACAAATTGTAGCACTCATGTCTCCTGAAAATATTTGGAATCCATTTGATGATAGATAATACCAACTTTGAATCCCACGTATGTCATTGTTATCCATCCCTGAAAATAAAATTCTGTTCATGGAAAATGGATTTGAAATGGAGTGTCTGGAATCACGTCACACCTCTGCTTCTGATCCATTTTCCTGCTAATGTGCCTGGGAACCAGCAGATGATGGGCCAAGTACTGGAGTTCCTGCCACCCACATGGGAGACCCAGAAGGAGCTCCTCTCTTTAGCCTGGCCCAACCCCAGCTGTACAGACATTTGGAGAGTGACCCAGTAAATGGAAAATTGAGCTCTCTCTCTCTCCCTTTCTCTCTATCTATGTCTCACTCCTTTCAAATAAAAAAAAATTTAAGTGTGAATTTATTTTGAAATCCATGCATAGTTTTTTCACAGTATGGATGCTATGAAAATCTTGGCACCAAAATAAATTTGTATATTTCATTAAATTAAATTTTACCACAAAATATTTGAAATACTCATGTATTATCAAAAATTACTGTTTAGTGCTGTTATTTTCCTTTCATTGCATCAGTAAAAATTTATTTTTTCTCTTTTATAACTACCTATAAAGTAGTCTCTATTTTACCTCCTGGTGTACACTAAAATATTTACTGTCTTGGCCTTTAGAGGAAATATTTGCCAACCCCTATGCTAGAATGTTAGACTAAGGACCTTATTTGTTCTTTCCCTACATTTTACCAATCCATGAGGAAAGGCAGTAAGATTAAGCCAAAAACTTAGATAATGTTTTAATTCCTTGGTATGTGATCCCAGGTACAAAAAAAATTGTTGCATAATTTGAAGATTATTTTATTGGTTCCCTTCAAAGAGTAGAAAAGAACAAGGATTGGTTTTCTTGTTTTACTCAAGCATCACTCTTAATTATGGAGCTGACCCAGTAGGGCTTTTGTCTTCCCACTTGAGAGAAAGCAACAACTCTTGAATGTGTCCTGGACTGTGCCTAATGCCTATGTAATAAAGGTTTCCATGTGTGTCACAAGGAAAAAGGGAATTATGAAAGACAAGTTACCAGATGAGAAAATTTAAAGCCGTGGCTCTCATTGCCTGCTTGCCCATTTACATCAGCCAGAATCATAGTTCTTAGTGAGTGGGGTATGCCGTATGATGTACAATACAACTCTGGTACTCATAAATCCTTAAGTAGAACAGTTTAAATAATGTAGGTAATAATAGGTAATTTGGGGTTGAAAGTTAACTGAATTTCTTGAGTAGAATTTTATTACATATTTTGCTTGAAAAGAGATTTCTGTTAAAGTACCCATTAATGTTTGTTTGCTTTTTAAAGTTAGCATTAGCAATTTTGTGATTCATTCTTGAATCTCCATTACTTAAAATTCCAACTCAAAAATGGTGTGACTTACCTAAAAATTTTCTTTACCAGGATGGGCCTGAGTGATATAGCTCTACTGTGCCTTTTTATTAATCTATAGTTAATACATGATTACTTTTTAAATGCCAGAATATATTATTGACAAATTAAGTATTTTTTAAGATAAACTTAAAACCAGATTTTTATTTTCTTTATTCTTTATTTTTAAAATGGTTCAGTGAAAATTCTACCATGTGAGTGCCAATGTGCTACAACATGTTTTAACTAATATGCCAAACTCTTTATCTAGCTTTCTGATATAATCCTTTGCTTATTTTTTTGAAAGTAGAGTCAATCCCAAAGCCCAATGGGAAGTTTTAGTTTACACATCATATAGAGATGACACTGTTTTATGCTAATGCTAAAACTTGCAATGTAAAACACATTCGTAAAATATTGCATGTTATACTCCAGATAACTTTCTACCTCCTGTCTAATATAATTCAGAATTCCTAGTACATGGGAAAATTTGGGGGGAAATTTGTTAATTAAAAAGTCACATAGTCCAGTGATAAAACTTTGACTAGCAGAAGAATAAAACTCAGAATCATATTTTGTGACATTAAATAAACTTTATTTCTTCTATCAGTATCTAAAGTTTGTTAGGATTTTTAGGAGTTATGAAAATAAAACTAATAGAACCTATCATTTGAATGCTTACTGTGCCAAACTCCATTCTAAACACTTTAAATGTGTTCTTGTTTACTTTTACACATTGTATTAAATCTCAAGTATTAGACATGCAAAAAATAATTAAACATGGACATGAGGAATATATTTTTGATACCCTAGTAGAGTGATTTTTGAAGGGTGTGTGACAATATAGATTTTCCCCCGGGTGCATTAATTCTGTGCTTAGGAATTAAAAAGAAATAATTTAGAAGTTGAAAAAATTAGTAGACATGAAAGCATTCATTAAAACATTATTTTAGTGAAATGTTGGCAAGAATATAAATATCTAACATTAAAATCACAAGTAATGCTATATTGACTTTAAGGGATGTATGAAGAGCATGACAAAAGAAAAATATAATAAGCTTATAGAATTTATAATTACAAATATCTAAAAATATTAGTGAGAGGTAAAGAAAAGAGAAGTTATTTTAAGGTGATGAGAATGTAGGTACATTTTTTCTTATTAATATATTTTAATAATGTATTTTTAAAAATAGTAATAAAAACCATAGAGTGTGAGGTTGTATACAGAGATGATATAGTTTTTGTATTTATATAACAGAGTTTGAAAAAGGAAGAAAGATTATTTTATTGAAAAAAAGAAACCTAATAAAAAAACCTGAGGAAAATATTCTCTTTTTTTAAGAAAGGATGTTCCTTTTTATATTTTTAAAAGTTTTATTTGAAAGGCAAACAACTAGAGATCTTCCATCTGCTAGTTTACTCCCCACATGCCTGCAACAACCATAGCTGAGGCCAGCCAAAGCCAGGAGCCCAGTCCTCTATCCTGGTCTCCTACACGGATGGCAGGGGCTCAGGTACTGGGGCTGTCCTCTGCTGCCTCTCAGAATGCACATTAGTAGGTAGCTGGATCAAAGAGAAGTAGCCAGGACTCCCAGATACTCAAATATGGGATGCAGGCATCCCAAGTAACAACTTTACCACTGCACCAAACACCCACCTCTCGGGAAAATATTGTTAGACATTTCCTTGCTGAAAAATGTCTTGACAGATAATTTTTTCATAGTTATTTTCTTATAATTACCCTGAGCAGACTCACCTTTTCTGCAGTACTTTATCTGTAGAATTCCATTTGTAGAGTCAGAATCCAAGAGGTGTCAAGGTGGCAGCAGAGCCTACTTCAATTTAGAATATTTACAAACTATGTGATCCTTCTTTTAATATATCCTTGTACGTCAGAGACTCTTAAGAATTGTTTAATTTTGGTAAGACATTATTCTTCTTACTAAACTAAGTTCTCCTAACTGGAGTTTACAGTAAAATGTCGCTGATGTTTGATGTATCTAGGATGTGATATGTACAGGACCTGAGCCTAAGGATATATTTTGACTTAAAAAAAAAAAGCTAGGATTTCTGTTTCAGGTCTTTCTTTGTCTTAGAGGAGATTACATTATATATATACACACACATGTATGTATACATATATGCATATGTACATACATATCTATATGTATATATACCTATAGATATATATATCTATATATGTATATCTATATACACATAGATATAAGCTTTTTTTTAACTTTTATTTAATGAATATAAATTTCCAAAGTACAGCTTATGGATTACAATGGCTTCCCCCCCATAACGTCCCTCCCACCCGCAACCCTCCCCTCTCCCACTCCCTCTCCCCTTCCATTCACATCAAGATTCATTTTCGATTCTCTTTATCTACAGAAGATCAGTTTAGCATACATTAAGTAAAGATTTCAACAGTTTGCTCCCACACAGAAACATAAAGTGAAAAATAATAGATGATTTTTTAAATGATGATGAAATCAGATCAGACCTATTGTCATGTTTAATCCCAGTGAGAGTCAAGTTGGGAATTGATAATTTCTTCTTCTTTAACATATCATGTCAAATGTATTCACTAAAAACAGAATTCATGATTGTCCTTAAAGTTTCTATATAAATGAAATTTTTATTTAAATATTTTTGTATTCCTTATTGCACACTTAGTATGTTTTACCCTGTAATGCCTCTTACCTTTTTGTATCTAAACCCTGTCTTCTAAATTAGATAGTGAATTTTTTGAGCCTCACAGAATGGCTGGCCTACATCAGTCTCCCAGCATCATGTTTGCTGCCCGTGACCATTCAAAGTTCTTCATTATAATCATCATTACTGACTTGTGTGATTCTTTAATTATGCATGAGATATATGTGGAGTAACGCTTACAATGTAGCTAAAAAGTCACTGGTGGAAATGGAATACCAATAAGATAATTTCAGTATGATGTGGTGAAAGCAAGCTCTAAGAGAGTTTAATCTAACAACACAATGTTGTTTCACTTGTATAAGCATGACTTAAATCCTTAGGACTAAAAATAGGATTTACTATTTCTCTAGTCCGTTTTCCAGTATGACATATGCTTTTCTTTACCCATGTGTAATGTATTCTTTGCCATGAGTTCAAGAACAGATGAGTCTGTTTTAAGTTATATGGATGGTTTCATACACATACACACACACCTACATGATTTTTAAATTTTATTTGAAAGGCAAAGAGGGAGAGTGAAAAACAGACACATAAACATCTCCTGTCTGCTAGCTCACTCCTCAAATGACCATTAACACCCAGGGCCTGAGCCTGGTTGAGGCCGTGAGCTGAGAATCCAAATTGAGTCTCCCACATCAAGGGGCCCAACCACTTGAGCCATCACCTGCTACCTCCCAGATTGCACATTAGCAGGAGGAGTAGGGGACATGACCCCAGGCATTCTGACATGGGATGTTCCAAGCAGCATCCCATCCAGTATGCCAAATATCTGCACCCTTTTTAATTTTTCACTGACATTATTGCATGCCCACAGTGTGTCAGGCTCTTGATCTTTCTTACTACAACCCGGTAGCACAGTTGTTGTCATCTTTGTTTTACAGATTAGGATACAGAAATTCACAGAGAATTTAGTTAGTTACCTCCAGTCATGTTAGAAAGAAATAAGAACCAAATACTTTGCTTTCAAATCTTGTACGTTTTCCACCAAAAGAAGCCATGTAAATTAGGAAAGTGAACCTGCAAAACTTAATTTTTTCTGATGCATGATTTTGAAAAGTACTTTTTACCCTGAATTTTTCCATCCTTTTTAATGCCAGTCATTCTGAATAGAGGGTAAAGTATATCTTGGGATTTTCTTGGTATTTCTTTTTGGCAAACATTCATGTTTTGTTTCCCCTTTGTTAGTGACCCTTACTTCAACCCCAATCCGAGGAGCAGGAGATGGAATGGAAACTGAGGAGCCACCTAAATCAGTTGAAGTCACCTCTGGAGTACAATCCATAAAGCATCACATTCTTCAGAATCCACGGAAGAAAGTAGTTCCATCAGAGAGCCCAGGAGTTCTTCAACTAGGAAAGATTGTCACAGAAAAAGCTGTAGAAATTGAAGCTGTAAGAATAATAGTTCCCAAAGCTGCTATCACTCATGATATCCCGAACAAAACTGCAAAAGTTAAGTCTCTGGGACATCAAAAAGGAGAACTCCTTAGTCAGTTAGAGACAGTCGTAGAACCTAGGAATGAACTTGCAGAAGTAAAGAATATGTTGGAAAAGCTCAAGAACTCTGAAAAGAGGTTACTGCAGGACAAAGAAGGTCTTTCAAACCAGCTCCGGGTACAGACAGAGGTAAGAACAGCCTTAATAGCTTAATGAGCACTACTCATTATACCTGGATCATTTAAGCCTGCGTGCTAGAATACTGCATCTCTTCATAGGAATGTCATTCACCATAGCATGTTGTTTTTCTGAAATGTGTCCTCTTAAATATATTGTCTCTCAGGACAATTAGGGAGACTTTCTGCTGAGAATTTATCCTGTAAACCTGGTTGAAGATGGTGGTGTAATAACTTTGGACAAAACCCCCAATAAGTTGTGAAAGTAGGTTATACTTATATTCTGCCAGACCAGAGATCGGCCAGGCTAGGCTTTGAAATTGACTACATAGTAGTCCCTGTTTTAAGGATCCATGAAGTCCAAGTATTTTTTTACTACATGATACTTGGAATAAAGAGAATGATGATGTGTGATTGTATATTCATTGTAAATTAAAAGCATTCTGTAGTGCTATGTTATGTTAATCTTTGTCTTGATGAAACTAACCTTACCACCACACCTTCTCTATTAGACTGTACATCTTTTTGATAGATACTAGTCTTTGTGATACCAAGATTAATGGTTCTTATAGCATATATTTTAATGTATTTTAATCTTTAAAATTTGTAATTGACACATTAAAATTCTACATATTTATTAGATATTATATGATGCTTTAATACATATATACATTGTTATATGTCAAATCAGGGTTAAATGTACCTATTTCTTCAAACACCTGTCATTTCTTAATAGTGAAAACATTCAAAATGCCTTCTTCTAGCTTTAAAGAACAATACACACAGTACATTGTTATTATCTATAATTACTCTATTGTATGATAGAAACCCAGAACTTCTTTCTCCCATCTATTACTTAGTACCTGCTAATTGTCCTTTCTCCATCCTTTTACCCCTTTACACTTCATAGCCTCTGGTAACCACCAGTGTATTCTCAACTTTGATGAGATAAGCTTTTTTAGATTCCATGTTTGAGTGAAATCATGCAGTGCCTGTCTTTCTGTTCCTGGCTTATTTTTCACTTAACATAATGACCTCTAATTCCATCCATATTGTTGCAAATGACAGAATATCAACTCTTTTTTGGCTGAGTAGTGTCCCATGTTATATATGTACCACATTTCCTTTATCCATTCATCAGCTGATAAACACCAAGGTTGTTTCCATTTCTTGCTTGTTTTGAATAGTGCTGCAATAAACATGAGTACAGATGTTTTTTCAGCAGGCTGGTCTCATTTCCTTTGGGTGTGTACCCAGTAGTATGATTGTTGAATCTTCTAGTAATTCTATTTTTAACTTTTAAAGGAATCCCCATACTGTTTTACACGATGGCTAATGTAAGATGGTACTAATGTAAGATTTAGGAATATACTTATACCTCCCGCACCCTACCTTCCCTGCCGCCCACATTCCAACCTTTTGTTTATTAGTTGAAAGCTCCTTTAAAAAAAATTTATTCATTTGAAATCAAAGTTACAGAGAGGGAGGGAGAGACAGAGAGAGAGATCTTTCATTCACTTGTTCACTCCCTAGATGGCTGCAGTGGTCAAGGCTAAGCTGGCTTCTTCCCACATGAGTAGCAGGGTCCATACATGTGGGGCATCTTCCACTACTTTTCCCAGGCCATTAGCAGGGAGCTGAATGGGAAATAGAGCAGCCAGGACTCTAACCTGTGCCCATGTGGGATGCTGGGCATCACAGGTGGTGGCTTTTGCCTGCTATGCCACAACACTGACCCCTCTGAAAGCTCTTGATGCCTATTATCATACATTTTCTGTGCATTGGAGGATTAGGTATTTATTCCAGTCATTATCTGGCTTTGTTTGGGCCTGCCCTTCCTCTTATTCTAAATAAGATTCTGCTTATTTTCTCTGAACCTGTGGGCACTTCCACTATTTCAGCACTGGATGGCACCCTAAATCCATGCTTTTGTCAAATCTGCTATTCATATATTATTTGGAATGTTCTAGAGTAGTCTGCCTTCTCAAGCCTCTAACCTGGAACTGAAGTAAGCCCAAATGTCTTATCTATCATCACTACCCTGTGGTCAGGCACTGCAGGATTCTGCCCAGGTCAGGGCCCTACTGTGGACAGACCTGCCCAGAATTCCCTTTTCACTTCCCAAGCAGATAACAACTCTGTCCATGCATGTTGCCCGGGGTTGGGATAGGAAGGGGGTGGGCATGCCTATGGCCACCAATGCTAGCTCATATGAAGATACCACAATCTGCCAAAATTGGTGTAATGGAATAAGACCACACTCATGCTGGAGAGGTGTATTCACAGTCCGGGACCCCCTGCAACTTGCTACAGATGATGCTGGCAGAGACATAAGTCTGATCTACCAGGGCCACAGTGCCACCTGGCACTGGGGTGGTGCAGAGGCCCCATCCATTTTGCACTCACTTAGAAACAGGGACCATTAGGTCTGCCCCGTGTTAAGTTTTACCAGACCAGCACTGAGTTCCAAGACACTGCTGCGCTCACTTTCCCACCCTCCCCAGCAGCTGCAGTATTGCTTCTCACTGTCTGACCAAGGTTGAGGGCAGTGGAATGGAGGCAGGCTCTTCATCATCTGGCTAAGGAGGGTCCAGAAACTCAGTTTTCATTTATGTGCTTGGGGACAGTGGGTGCAGGACCCTGTCCAACATTATGGCAGGCCTGGTCTTGGATTTCAAGGCTAAGGTCTGGGTTTAATTCCTGTTCTTCCCCCAAACAGGAGGAATATCTATGTTGTGCTCTTTGGAGTTGGGGGAGGAAATTGTCTTATTACACTAAAACTAGTCACTGTAGTCTCACCTGCTCCCTTAGCTCTTGTGAAGGTAATTTGTACATGCAAGGATGTTCAAGTTGGTGTCTCTGAGATGTTCACTGGAGCACCTCTTGTCAGCCATCAACTTGCTCCCAGTCCTTTGTTAATATATTTTAAATTAAATACTTTATAATTATAAAAATAATACATATTGGGGCCAGGATTGTGGTACAGTGGATTAAGCTGCCACCTGGGATGCTGGCTTACCTTACAAGTGTAGGTTCAAGTCCCGGTTGCTCCCTATTAATGTGCCTGGGAAGGCAGCAGAAGATGCCACCCATGTCAGAGACGCAGATGAAGTTTCTGACTCCTGGCTTCAACCAGGCTCAGCTCTGGCTGTCCATTGCAGCATTTGAGAGGTAAAACCAACAGGAAGAGGATATCTTTTTTTCTATCTGTTTCTGTCTTTTCCTCTCTCTCTCTCTCTCTCTCTCTAACTCTTGACTTTCAAATAAATAGTTTTTTTTTTTAATTATTTATTTATTTGAAAAGCAGAAGAGTTACAGAGAGGCAGAGTCAGAGAGAGAGGTCTTCCATCTACTGGTTCACTCCCCAAATGGCATCAACAGCCAGAGCTGGGCTGATCTAAAGCCAGGAGCTTCCTCTGGGTCTCCCACTAGGGTGCAAGGACCCAAGGACATGGGCCATTGTCTACTGCTTTTCCCAGGCCATAGCAGAAGGAAGGATTGGAAGTGGAGCAGCCAGGACTCGAACCGGTGCCCATGTGGGATGTGGGCACTGCAGGCGATGACCTCACCCAAATAAAGCTTTTTTTAAAAATAGTACATATTTATTTGTAAATATTTTAGAAACATGCACAAATAAAAAAACACAATGAAAATGGTGCCACTCATAATCATGCTGTCTAAATATAATCATACATACTTTCATCTTGTCTTTTAACTCATTTTTCAGTTAGTAATGTTTTCCCACATCAAAATATTCCATTTAAATTTCACTACTAATAGCACTAGTGTTATACAATGGCTGTATTATATACCAGCACCTGTTACTAGACATTCGTTTTAATCTTTTGCTATTTTCAGTAACAATGTAAAGAATATATTTATAGGTATTCTGGGTTACTTCCTTGGCTCAAATTCTTTCAAAATAAAATGCCAAAGATTAATTTAGAAGTGTTAAATAATAAGATACATAAAACATTCTGTCATGTGTTTTTAGCAGCACGCAGTTTTAGTTTTCTTATTTTGGTGAAGGGTGTCCACTGGAAGCACTTTGTTATTTTCATAATGGTTGGTATTGTAAGGGGCTCAGTTTATAGCACATGGACTGTATCATATATATAAGTATGTGTGTGTATATATATATATATACATAAAGTGTGTATATATATGTATATATATTGACATGTTTGGATTTTTTATGAAACTTAACTATTTATTACTAGTTTTGACATATAATTTAAGTAATGGATTACAAACTACACAGAAACAGTTTCTCTTTTATGAATTTTTTGCATTAATATCATTGCCATTACTTTGAGTTTGTATGGCTATGTTTTCTTCTAGGTAAATCGTGAGTTAAAAAAGTTGCTGGTAGCTTCTGTTGGGGATGATCTTCAGTATCACTTTGAACGTCTAGCCCGTGAGAAAAATCAGCTTATTTTAGAAAATGAAGCCCTAGGTCGAAACACAGCTCAGCTGTCTGAGCAGCTAGAACGTATGTCAATACAGTGTGATGTGTGGCGAAGCAAATTCCTCGCAAGCAGGTATATTGTATTAAAAATAATACTTCATTTCCTAGTTTTTGCTATCACATCTTTGACACATTGTGTGGAAAATTTCTAAATAAATTATCAAAGTAATTTAAGCATTATTTAAAATGAGGACTCTTTCCCCACTCTGGAAGTTCAGTCTCCCTAAATGGAGAAATGATATAAGGATCCTCCCTCATATTTAATACCAAAAGAAAACTGTAAACTCAGAAGTCTGGTAAATTCTAAAATCACAAAAAGCTCCACTGAATTGCTTTTCTCCACCTGTTTGGAGTAGTGAGATATCATTCTTACTCCCTCCATGCTGTGGTCTGAGAACTTTTAATTGTGTATTGGAGCTTCTCCACCTTTTTCTCTGTCTACATATAGAAAATTATACATTTTTATATCATACCAAATGAGAGTACTCTCCAACACACGTGAAAAGTACTGGGTACTAGTCCAGACAGCTAGACAAACTGGTGGTGGAAACTCTGCTATACCTTAAGATTCTTTTGTCTATTTACTACCCTATGCCCTCAACAACTTTGAGTCACTGGAATGTAGGAAATGGATTTTACCCATCCATGTATAGCAAAAGACGTCACATAAATGAGTTTATTAACATTTAATATTGAACTATCTGGATATTTCTCACAGAACACCAGAGGTTTCCATGCTGTACTTTAAAAACCATTGATGCTGATGAATAAATTTTTAGGAAAGGATTTCTTCATGTTTTAATATATGTGATACTTTCTAGTAATTGATTACTCTCTGAAAGGCTTTGTTTGCTAACTGGGCTAGTAGAGTATGCTTTTTGAAGAAGTGAACTACCATTTAATGACTTAGAATGAAAGTTAATTCTTTTTCAACAGTTTAAGGGGGGTAAATCTTGCATATATGATTCAGATTATTGCAATATGTAACTTTGTTTTAACATTCTGACCAATGCGACAAGATCTTCTAATTTCCAACTTGTGTTCATTTTAAGGAATTTAGCAGTAACTGTGGTCTAAGACTTTAATTTTAGTGTTAAGATTTTCAGCAATAACCATTCTTCAAAGTGTTGTTTCAATTCCATCAGTAGAGAGCTGGTTAGATAAAATGTAGTATATCTGATCAGAAGAAAACATGGAGCTATTGTTTAAAAAAAAAAAAAAAACGGTAGTGAGGTAGTTCTAATACAGGGAAAGTCTCCAAAATAAAGATTAACTGCAAAAAGCATGGTGTAGAAAAGTTTGTATTGGATAATTCCTTTTTTTTTTTTTTAATAAAGATTTATTTACACACCTGCAAAGCAGAGTTAATGGCAGGGAGTACATGGGGCAGACAGAAAGATCTTCCATTCGCTGATTCACTCCCCAAATGACCACAGTGACCGGTACTGAGCCAGCTTAAGTCAGGAACCGGTAGCTTCTTCCAGGTCTCCCACGTGGGTGCAGGTCCCAAGCAATTGGGCCATATTTTGTTGCTTTCCCAGGCATATTAGCAGGGCCTTAATCTGAAGTGGAGCAGCCAGGACATGAACTGGCACTCATGGGATGCCAATATCACAGAAGGTATTAATTTGCTATGCCACAGCACCAGGCCTTTTGTAATTTCTTTTTTGTAAATAAATTGGATGTTTTATGTTGAATTATACATAAAGTATTTTTTCTGGAAAAATATGTAAGATACTTGATTAGTTAAGTATAAAAGAAGGGTAAGCATGCTAGGCGTGAAGAAGGACTTAGTTTTTCTTTTATAGAAACCTTTTTATATTAATATTTTTCTAAGAGCAAATAAATGATAAGAAAACAAACTGATTTTTATTTTTTCTTTATATTTTATATTTCATAATTTTTTAAAATCTCAATTTGCAGATTTGAGGGAATTCCAAATGTTATTATGTAAAAAAGTTTGGCCGGCGCCGCGGCTCAATAGGCTAATCCTCCACCTAGCGGCGCCGGCACACCGGGTTCTAGTCCCGGTCGGGGCTCCGGATTCTGTCCCGGTTGCCCCTCTTCCAGGCCAGCTGTCTGCTGGGGCCCGGGAGTGCAGTGGAGGATGGCCCAAGTGCTTGGGCCCTGCACCCCATGGGAGACCAGGACAAGCACCTGGCTCCTGGCTTCAGATCAGTGCAGTGCGCCGGCTGCAGCGCGCCAGCCGTGACGGCCATTGGAGGGTGAACCAACGGCAAAAGGAAGACCTTTCTCTGTCTCTCTCTCTCTCACTATCCACTCTACCTGTCCAAAAAAAAAGAAAAATAACTGTTTTCTTTCTCATTTTTAACTGCATATGTTAGCTGGATTCCTTTAGTGAGACTTAAACTTATATTTTAAATGTTTTTAGTACAATTTTTTAAACTGAGAAGTAATTTGACTATGTTAAATCATCTTTGTCAGCTTTTGAAAATGATCATTGCAAAGTAGTTTATTGACTGCTTACACCGTGTTATTGTCAGAGAATTTCTGTGTAAGAGTTTAATCTTTTCCAGGGTGATGGCGGATGAGTTAACCAACTCCAGAGCCATTTTACAGCGTCAAAACCGTGAGGCACAAAGTGCTATCCAAGATCTCCTGAGTGAACGGGAACAGTTCCGTCAAGAAATGACAGCTACACAAAAGTATGCCGCTTGTTTCCGTTCTGAACTCTTCTGTTTTCTCCTATAATTCTTGTTCTTGTGATAATTTTATTTTTTAAGTATGTCTACACTTGATAACTTACTAAACACATACTTTGACTATCAACTTAAACCAGATGCTCTAGGAAGAAGAATGAGAAGACTAGAAGGGGAGCTGCTTCTCAGACTTTTATTTGAGAGAATTAGTTACATCTCTAATAGGAGAAAGTTCTGGATCTAAAAGAGTTACAGTTGTAGTAGTTTTGTATAGTGTATGACAGAAGCGTGTCTTTCCTGTGGAAGATCTTTCTGAAGACTTACACTGTGCTAGAGCTTGGTTTTCATGTCAGTGTAGTTCAGAGTTATCAAAATGTGTAGTCTCCTATAAAAGCTTGTTGTGCTTTTATGTGATTAATATATTACAAATAAAATCAGTAAGAGTCAAACAGTAAATGATACAGGAAATTACAGAGTTTAATAAGATACATCAAAATATCAAAACTTGTGAGAAGCAAACATAGTATTTAAGAGGAAATTTGTATCTTTAACTGTTATTTTTGGAAGAAAGTCCTCATTATAATTTAATCACCCTAATTAACAACACCGAAACACACTGGACATGAAGTAAACAGAAGGAAGAAAATGATGACAGAAAAAAATATATTTAAAGCCGAAAGCAAGTTCTTTGAAAAAGATAAGAAACCTACAGCCATTCTAATCAGAAAAAAGAGAGAATGAGAGACATTAAAGTAATCAAAATGGGATAGGATATTCACTACAGACTATTTTTATGTATACTACAATAATTAGGATGAAATGGACAAACTTCTTCAAAGGCAAACTTCAAAGGTTTTTCCAAGGATGGATAATTTTAATCGCCCCTAACATACTAAAGCCATTGAATTTGTAGTGTAAAAACCTTCCAATATATGAAATCCTGGATATAGCTTAGTTGGATTCACTGCTATAGCATACAAACAAAGATCTGAGTAAGAAGTAAAGCCAGTTTACACAAATTATTCCAGAAAAATAGATAAGAGAAAAATATCTCATTCATTTCACCAGGCTAGTATTATTTTGATGCTAAAATCAGAAAGTTGACAGTATGGAGATTCCTCAGAAATCTGAAAATACTGTATGACCGAGCCGTCTCACTCCTGGGTATTTTCCAAGGTAAAATTGAAATCAGCATATGAAAGTCATCTGTACCCCCAAGTTTATTGCAGCTTAATTCATAGTAGCTAAGATATGGAATCCCCAAATGCCTGTCAACTGAAGATTGGATAAAGAAAATGTGATATATATATACACTATGGAAAACTACTCAACCATAAAAAAGGAATGAAATCCTGTCTTGTAACAAAATGAAAGCAACTAGAAATCATTGTGCTTAGTAAATAAGTCACTCCTAAAAGACAAATATATGATTTCCCTGACTGTGATAAATAATAGAGTACAAAAAAGTAATATATATGAGAGAATTGCCAATCTTGAGATGTGATTTTGGTA